>NC_134710.1:174191631-174421631 GCF_043290135.1 Rhipicephalus microplus
TGTAAAGGTTGGAAGTTAACCGTTCGGTGAATGCAACATTAGGGACTTTTGGTCGCCATTATTGTCAAAAAACATGCAACTGACATAAAGGTTCATCTGAGAAAAGGTACGGGCCAGAGTTGGCGCCACTTTTAGATGATTGACCCCCCCCCCCCGCCCCACCTACCCACTCTCCCCGTGCGCACGCCTACGGTTACCGGGATTTGTGACAAGCTTTAAGCGCTTTTCCTCTCATTTCGTCCCAGCAAACGCGCTGAGAGCTGCTCAGGAGGGGACGACGAGGGGGAAAGAAATAAGCTCCGGCCATACATTAGCACACATCATAATCTTAAACACTTTCTCGTTTTTGAACGCTTGGCTCACTTTGAGTGTGATGGCCAGCGCGCTTATATGGAACTGAAGCTTAAGTTTGCGGAGCGACGACAACGCCGCGCCTGGCCCTGGCGGCGAAATCTGGAACAGTTGAGGAGAGACGCGGGAGAGGTCGCAGGCGAGTCCGTGCGTTTTGCCGAAACGGGAGCGCATGTGGCATGCGCGCAATGCGTTCTGCAGTCGGCGCGGGGAACTTAGGCACCGTCCCGTCAGCTTGGCGCACTAAAACGAAACGGTCACTGTGAGAAGTTGCCTTTCCGCGATGGAAGAAGTGTCGGCGAGGTCCGTAGTATTCTTGTATTGTGGGCTGCCACAGCAATGCAGACAACACCAAGGGACGCTCTCCCCGTGTAAAGCTGTATCAGTTTCCCAGCAAGTCAGAGCCGGTGAACACAGCCACGTTCGCGAAAGATAGAGAAAAATGACATGAGAGCTGAAAAAAAAAAGAAAACGAGGCGAGCATTTCAACTTGACTCGCTGTAGTTTAAGCTTAAAGCTTGCTGCTTCACGGCGACGTCAGCGGGTCATGCGCCCACGGCACGGAGGACACGACTCTAAAACTTCTCAGACATTTTAATGCCATGATGCTATAACTTTCATGTTTATTTATTTTTTGCACGCCGCAAACGTTTGCACTTGACAGCACACGGCTGCTACTGCTAAATACCACATCCCAAAGACTACGTGCAACCGCACGCTTTTGATAAGTACCTAGGTACTCCGTTTTCAAAGTCATTCAAATGTCTACACTTAAACGTACGATCCATTCGAAACAAAGCAGCTGGCTGGAATCTGTTCTTATATCAAATAAACCCATCATTTTATGTTCTTATGTTAACCGAAACATGGTGCACACAACAATCCGAAGTCTTTCGTAAACCACCTTATCACACTTTCTATCTCAATCGCCCCACAGGCCGTGACGGCGAAAATTGTATTTTGTTTAAAAAGGCATTTTCTTGTGAAATGATACCTGAATTTTCTGCGATGATGCATGACTACGAAAAATTAACCATAAAACTTTAAGGCACTCTTCTTGTTGTATGCTACTGTCCCCCAAGCGGTTTCCTGACACCTTTTTTAGAATATCTTGAGACACTTCTTGAATTGTGAATAATAATCAGCTTAATGTAATTTGTGGTGGCGATGTTAATATTAACATGCTTAAATGTGATACATCGCAGCTTAAGCTAGATGTTCTGCTAAAGTCAAATGGCTGCCGCAACGTAATCACACTACCCACCAGACTCGCGGTCAACTCGTCATCACTCATCGACATATTCGTCACAAACTTACACTCGGAAAACATTCGAACCGGAGTACTTGTATCAGATTTAAGTGACCATCTCCCTGTACTTTTATGCTCTAAGGAACACGTCCGAATTAAGCGAACATATACAACTCATCAGGTACAGCACGTTACAGAAAGAACTCTTGCTACCTTCTATGATAAAGTAACCCGAACCCATTGGGACAGTGTATTTAGGGAAAAAAAAACGCGTACCTTTTCTATGATGAATTTTGTAAAATATTGAAATCTATATACGACGCTAGTTTTCCGTGTACATCTTTTAAGAAAAAAAATCACGAAAACCTTGGGTTACGGCAGAGTTATCAGAAAGAATCACTAGAAAGAATGCGCTGTACAACGAATTTCTAAAAAATAGAAGCCAAGAAGCATTTATAACTTACAAGGTATTTCGTAATCGTTTGGATAAAGATCTCAAAAAGGCAAGGCGAGACTATTTAACTGCTTCATTTAATTCAACTGCTGGCCGTGTGACGCGATGTGGCCAAAACTAAACACAATATTGAACCAAAAGATTCCAGCTGAACGAATACACAGTCTAAATATAAACGACGTAGAGGTAACGGGAAAGGCGCTTGCAAACGCCTTCAAACAGCACTTTGTTAATATTGCTTCTCACACTACAGTACGTAATGACCTTAGGGATATATCCCACACTAACAGTACCATTTTTCTTGATCCGATAAATCACTGTGAAATAAGTACCACAATATTGAGTTTAAATAACAGCAACGGCAAAGATTTCGATGGGTACCAAGTTAAACCAATAAAGCACGTCGTGCATCTACTCGGCCCATGTATTTCGCATATTTTCAATCTATGTAAAAGTCAGGCTACCTTTCCTGAAAGGATGTAGATTGCAAGAGTAGCAGTTGTCTTTAAAAAAGGTGACCGAAATAATATGGGAAACTATAGGCCATTATCGATACTTCCCATTTTCTCTAAGATTCTCCAAAACGTAATACTAAAGCGACTATCGCAATTTGAACAGAAACATAATATAATATCGGAGTGCCAATTTGGGTTTCTCAAGGGTTCCAGTAGACAACACGCTTTGCTGACAAAAAAAGAACATCTACTCACACACCTTGATCAAGGAAAGCTTGTTTTAGGAATCTTCATCGATATTTCAAAGGCATTCGACCACATTAATCACAATCTGTTATTTGAAAAGCTCGCGCAGTATGGTATTCGGGAAAAAGCCGGGTCACTGGTGCGATCCTATCTTGAATACCGAAGCCAAATAGTTACTGTGGACGATTCTTTCTCTGATCATTGCCAGTTCTAGCAGGAGTACCCCAGGGCAGCATGTTAGGACCTTTTTTTATTTAATATGTTTGTGAATGACATAGCATCGGGCCGCATGCTAAATTCGTTATTTACGCGGACAACACCCCTATATTCTTAACTGGTAGCGTAGCCGATGATTTAATTGATGATGCAAACCTAATTTTACTTAAACTCGATGCATGGACGCAAAAAATTGTTTGAAAATAAACATTGCTAAGACTAAAGCTGTACTTTTCCGGGCCAGAAATAAAACAGTAATAACAACACAATATCTTTAAGATCAAACGCGGTGGAAATTGTACCAAGAATTAAGACTTTAGGGGTAATTTTTCCCGAAAACCTTTCATGGGATATTCATGTAACTTCTCTAATCGGGAAGTTATCACAGGTAGTTGGCTTAACGTACTGCGACCAGCACATATTACCACGCAACATTATGCTGTTGGTATATAATACTTTATTTTTATCTAGAATGAATTATTGCCACTTAGTATGGGCATCAACTACGCAACCGAATTTACAGAGTATACACAGATTACAAGAAAAGTTTATTAGAGTTCTCGAAAACCTTCCTACGCGTTCACCTATGCAACACTTATTCCCGAAATATAATATAATGCTTATTGCAAAAACATTCGATTACTTACTGTGTAAAGCAGTAAAGCAGGCTACGCTTAACAACTCCCCATTTTTTTCTAAACTTGCAAAACTTCGAAAAAGCACCACAACCTACCGAACAAGGCATGTTGAACCGTTCTGTGTCTAAGCATACAAAACTACATATGGACTGCAAACCCTGCAAAATAAACTTCCAAGACTATTAAATGAACTAAATCACCAGGAAATCAGACTTCCCGAAACTCCTTTCCTAGGACTACGAGAGCATTTAAAAAAAATGTTCAATGTTCTGATTGTTTGTTGCGCATCGGTACACATGATGTCAAAAAGACTAATCTTTTATCTATTGATTGCTTCGAGGCAATCGATAGTTCTTCTAGTCAATGTTATTCTACATTATTCCTACTTCTGTGTACCAACCTTGTTTTTGATGTCACTCTAAATTGTTATTACTTCGTATTGACCCCCATTTCACAAATAACTAAATGAATAAACCAAAAAAACTTTCACTAAAACACCGTCTTGTGATTTGAGCTTAAACAGTTTCTCATCGAACAGGCGGCATAAATAACTTGATAATTATGTGCCCATATCCTTATCGCCAGGAGATAAGAAGGTGGGATGCCCACACTACATGCACCGCAACAAACCTCATCTTGTAAGGCCAGAGTGACGGCCCATCAAAACTTTCTGGCCGAGTTTTTTTCTTTTTTTTTTTTTGTGCAGGTGCTGTTTATCAAGGCGGGAAAAAAGTGAACCGAACTTTGCAGACACCAGCGCCGTCCCGTCCAGTCAATTTCCCTGTTTGTGTTCCTTTGAGTGACTTACGTTTTGGTAACGTGCGTGAGGATGAGACGGCAAGCTACTTACGCAGGTGCCCCAAGAATATTGTAGGATCCAAAAATATGCTGAGGTTAAACTTATTGCGAAGTCGCATAAGACACCACATGTACATGCGTTATGTGTGCCATATACGGCTTGCCGGCTAAGTGTACGGAAAATTAAATACGAAGTATATGGAGGAGGAGGAGGAGGAGGGATAAATGAGGAAGGACAGGGAGGTTAGCCAGTTCTCAGACCAGCTGGCTACCCTGTAAAATACGAAGTATATAGGGTACTAAAGTACGAAGGAGGACGTGAAGAACGTCAAGGTACTGACGTAGTCCTATAGGGATTTTATCACACATTGAGAACTTATTAATTGTTGCGTTCCTTGCAATTGGCTAGAGTGTAGCGAAGACTCCGGAATATTCGAACCTCAAAAAGAAGAAGCTGTTAGCAACGGTCAGGCATTTAAATGGTCACCACAGTATCATTACTCGCACAGGTATATTGCAATGAAATGCGTATTTAAGCAGGCAGAACGATGGACACGTCTAATATGGTGTAAAATAGTGGGACCCCTGTTGTCCGATAGACAGCTAAATGGATGGAGAAAACGAAGCTACTTGTATAATAATACAGCAGAATAGAAGATGTACAATGCAGACCTCTGCGGAGAGTAGCTCGATTGTGCTCGAATGCTACTATAAAGCCCCACTGTAACGTGATATTCATAATTTTGAAAAAAAAAGACAAATGACCTCGAGACCAACATCGCGGGATGAATATTAAGCTGGTGTTTCTATATTTTCATGGCCAGAAAATGAAACAGTGCCAGTGTAAGTAATTTTAGGCTATACGGTAAATATTTCCCGGTAGTAGAAACTTCTCAGAGCACCGCTCAGTGGCGAAATTTTTTCACGGACTAAAACATCAAAAACCAAGCAAAACTAATGGTGCAAATTTTGCAACAATGTACACATTAAGCTGGAATTGAGGTACTGAAACAAGAGGGATCACCTACTTTTCAAATACCGTAACTACACAACACGTTGCGCTGAGCTATTCCCGTTTTTTTTTTTTTTTTTGCAATGTTCTTGGTTTCTCGGGTGCTTTAAGTTTGCTTCACGGCAAAACAGGCGCGGCGCGCTCCCACATTTTTAAATGAAACGAAGCCCCGCCTTCAAGCTCTTGTGCGTATGTGCACGGCCTCCGAGATGCCGGGCACGCAGCGTGTTTCCCTTCGGCCGTCCCAATCGCCGCGCTCCCCAGCAAATCCAACTAGTACCACCTTGTGCGCCCGGCTACCATGAGAGGGCGCATTGAGTGAGGATTCCGGCTGTGGTAGAGAGCATGACATACAGCAGAGTGCACGGGATTCCGGCGTGCGCATGGTTTTTCTTTTTTTAAAGATGCCAAAATTTTGGCCTGCCTGCCTGCCTGCCTGCCTGCCTGCCTGTCCGTCTGTCTGTCTGTCTGTCTGTCTGTCTGTCTGTCTGTCTGTCTGTCTGTCTGTCTGTCTGTCTGTGTGTCTGTCTGTCTGTGTGTCTGTCTGTCTGTCTGTCTGTCTGTCTGTCTGTACACTTGTCTGTTTATCCACGCTAACGATACCTCCAATGGCCAACCCCATCCGCAGCGCCCACAAATATTGCTCAAGTTTCAGCATTCATAGTTGTGCAATTGTCAATTAAAAAGCAATTATTGCGCATATCTGAGGACCATAACAACACGTCGATATTTTGTATGAGTGCATTTATACTAGACAAGGCACACATTAGTAATTCTAAGGACCATAGCGTTTATCACTGTTATGCCTGCGAGTCCACAGCGAACGGCCGTGCCTCTGAAAAAGGCAATCTGTGTCAAGGCCAGCCGCGAGCCCGCCTGACGCGATCAACAACTCAACGGCGTCAGCATGCCACGGCGCCTTTCTGTCGCCCACGTGCAGTGAGTCAGCGCACGTGCCAGCGAGCCCGTCGAGTAAACAACGGGCGTCTTCATGTCTGGGGGTCTGACGCATTGCGCGGCGACCCCATTGGAGGAGTCTGCCCTGACGACCAGCGGTGCTTCTGGTTGGACATTTGAGTTGGAGCCGGTGCATATAAAAGAAGCCCTGCGGCGCGTCGCGATCGGCGGTCCTAGGTAAAAGCTGACATGTGTGTCAGAGCGGACCCGTTTGAGAGCAGACCTATGCGTTAGAGAGGAGAGCTCGGCTCTTCGAGTCTCTGAGTCGGCCCCAGTGCCGCATTTGTAACACCTCTGTATATATGCTGTACATAAATCTTGTTTAACTCACCGTCGTCTCGTCCGCTCGTCTATCAGCTCTGCGCAGAAGCAGTCGAGAGCTGAGAAACCTACGCTACCAAACGGCTGGTGACCTTCCCTGCGGAGTTCGAAGCAGTGGCGCCTTCGGGACCGTGTTGGCGTCGCCGTCTTTCGCAACATCACACTGCGCTGACAGTGCAACACGATGCCCAAAAAGGCAAGTGTTTCCAACGCTTTGCTAAGACGACACGGTGGTGGCATCTGCCCTTCGCTTTGCGTTCTACACCTTATCACCTCTGGGGCCGGCGCGCATGATGCGCTCGTTTGCCGGCGGGGCGGCCAAAGCGGCGAGGCGGCAACGCAGGAAGCGGGAAAAACCTCCTTGAGGAGTCTTGCGGGGTAGGTGCTGGTGTACACCTGGGAGGGGGCAAGTTCTGCCTTATTACACCTCCTGGGCGATGCAAAGGACTGCAGTTTGTCTCAGTAATGTTTGTTCACTGAAAGCCACATCACGAAGTAGTTCAGATTAATACTGCACATGGTCGACGCTTTGGTATCAGAATACAACAAATAGTTATCGCTGATTATATATACCGCGCATAGAGCCACAAATATTAACGTGGCAAAGGCAAGCTGGGTGAGTTCACGTTCAAGCACGTAGCATAACGATCCGCTTAATGTGACTGCACTGTCTTCACGGCAACAGCAGATTTCGCTTATGAATTTATGGAAGCAGTGCGTTAGGCGCACTCTAGTCTTGACTAGTAAACTACGTATATATGTACAGTGTAAATTTTTTTTTGAAAGGAAGCACGGCAGCGCGTGGCCTGCGCGCTCCGGCGGTAGGGTTCCAGGATGCGTGTGCCACCTTGGAGAGTAGAGCCACTCAACTGGTAGTGTATAGGTGTTCTGTGGCCAATCTTTGAAGGGGGTCAGTGCCGCCTTATGCAGAGTTATTCAATCATATGAGTTGCGAATCTGCGTTCCGAAAACCGGACACACCACTGGCCGACCTAGCGGGAGAGAGCAGATCGTCGCACCATCTGGGAGCAACAATACAAAACACTGCATCGCCACTTGTACGTGCACTTCTTTTTAGGCTGCTCAACCCCGCGTGCAACACTGTCGTCGTCACCTTAATAAATGACCTTGGCTTGCACAGCACCCGCCACCGCTGTTAGCTGTTTTCACTCTACAAAAGCATAATCAAAGCCGGGTCAAAGCGTCAAGCTTTATTTCGTCGAAGTTGGTGCTTGCAATTTCGTGCTACGATGGTTTTAACGCTGCGCCCTGACTATTTCTGTTACTCCTCGTTTGAAAATGTGCGCTTGAGATCGATTGCTCACGGGAAGTTTGACGAATCCTTTTAACTGTGTCACTCTGCAGTTTACACTGTGTATCACTAACACGACGTGAGTGATAGTCGCACAAACAAGACACAGATACGGTAGAGTGCAAACCAAAGCACAACAGTACCGATCAGTACTTACCACGAATTGGCCGCTTTGTCTTGCACGCAGCTGTCAAATTCTCCTAATCGCGAAATCAATGAGACACTGGCTGGGATACCATATAATTATGAAATCCCGATGACAAGAAAGTGGGAACATTTAACTGGCTATTTACTTGCAACTAGCACTGCAAGCGCTCTTTTCAGGTGCGATGTTCGTGGAGTCTTTCCAATGGCACCAGCGTTTGCTGCTCGGGCAATGTCGTCTGCTGCCGGTGACAGACTTACAGATTGGATCTACCTGGATCAATGCTACATCCCGCTTGCATCACGCCTTGCCGCTCACTATTTTGCCGAAATGTAAACATTGTGGGCCCTCAACGCGAATCTGATGAACTACCGACTTCGCTGCACCATCCATTTACGCTGCGCTAGCTGTGTACCAAACAAACAAGCCGCTTATAGCCACGTTACTTCCAGCGCAATGCGGAAAACAAGAAAAAGGACAGAGCATCAAGAGAACAAGCAGCTCCTCTGTCCTTTATCACGTCTCCACCACTGCGACAAAGTAGCATGTTCAGCACCCTTAGGCACCAACTTACCTAAGAACAAGTTCTAGGCACTCCCAAGCTGTTTGGCTGGATGCGACGGCTGTCACAATCTTGCTAAACGCAAAAACACAAAGTATTGCATTTTCTAGTTAGCCTTGTTGTCAAGAGAAGGCGCCACAATTTACTCACTTCCGCCATTTCGGCTTATGTCTTGTTCGGATTTTAATACATGGAGCCTATGGGGAGTTTCAAAACACGTATGATTGACTAACTCTGGCTTTACGATCGGTGGCCGCCATTCGGCTCCCCCCGTCTGGTCGTGGCTGGTTGAGTGAGACACGTGCGCGGCGGTTTTTCCGGGCAAAATGCCCGGGTGTTGCGTGCCACAGTGCACAAACTCCCCACGAAATGGCTACAGGATGTTCAAATTTCCAAAAGGATCCGAAAAAGCGAATCTTGTGGCTTGTAATGATCAAGCGCGACAAGTGGCAACCCATGGATCATTCGTGTTCGTGCCGCGTAAGTTATGCGATTTCAGCATTTCTAGGGTTATAACTCGAAGCCCAGTCAAACGGGCACTAAATCACGGTCAAGCCTGGTGTGATTGACTTTCTTACGCCAGCTGCAGAAGGGCGCCAATCACTGTAAATTTTTTTTTATCCCAATCGGGCTTCATAACGACCACCAGTGCACCGGGTGCAATACACGTTCATTTGCATGCTGTGTACATGCGTATTTGCCTCGTTCATTTCGGATAAAACAAAATGAATTATTCTTCATCGCTTGTACACAAGCTGCAATTGCGCGAAGATGTGGGCCTACGTTGTGCGCTTGTTGCTACCGGCGCCTTAAACTACTTCTTTTAGGGGCGAAGCCCCTTACGCCGTGGGGCGTAAGGGGCTTTGCCCCTAAAGGAAGTAGTCCGTGCGTATGCCCGGTCGTGCTATGCTGTGCTCCGTGGATATGCTTGACGGAAGGACGCACATACGGACACATGGACTGACGCATGAACGAACGCACGAACATACGCATGGATGGACGCAATGGCGCAAGCAAGAACGAACAGACAGACAGACGCTTCGCCCCACTCATCATCATTCACTCCATGGAAATGCTGTGATTTTTCTCTTTTCTCACAACAACACGTATTGTTTTTTTTTCAGCCAGCGGACAAACAGCAAACTGTTTTTACATTTTTTGAAAGGTACACAACACAGACACATTGAAAGGTCACACAACATAGGTGAGTGTGTTTCACATCTTTAACCTATACAAGTAATCGCCCACTAGCCCAAAAAGACGCTAATTGAATGTGTTAATGCAGCTGGCGTCAACGGTATTTTTCTGCTGCGAGCAACTCCAGCTGCTAATGTCGCTTTAAAAATGAAGACTAGGGGCTATAAATTCAAGACCTTCACACTCCCGATGTGAAAACTTTGTATTTCTCTCACGTTGTCTGAGTACCACACGTTGATCAACCAACACGCAAGTGGACTATTTTCTGCGACTGGAAGGCGGCAGTGCAGCCTCTATTATCAGCTTTACGCCGTGGACCACACGAGCAGCTGGTACTAGAGATAGCAGAGGTTATACACCACCTGACTGAGAAAGGGCACCAAATTACATTTCAGTGGTTGCCCAGTCACTGCGGAATCATCGGTAATGAACGGGTCGATCACGCTGCCCGCTCAGCCCACACAGAAGATCATAAACTACGACTACCACTTTCTAGGACAGATGCTGCACGAAAGCTCCGCAGGCTTGCTCGCCAGCAAACAACATCACAATGGAATCAGCCACACTTCAAGCATGCCCGACTGTACTCGCTTGACCCTACGCTAAGTCTTCAAGTCCCTTCGAGGCTTTGCCGAGCAGACCAGACCCTGTTATGTAGGCTGTGGTTGGGCGTTGCGTTTACCAACGCCTACGTTTTCCGCATTGGGACGGCCGACACCACAGCTTGTGGCCACTGTGTCAAAGAAGAAACGACCCAACATATTCTCTGTGACTGCCTAACGTATAGTAAACAACGACTATGCCCTCGCAAGAAACTCAGCAAATTAGATAATCAACCTCTGTCGGAGCAAGGAATTCTGCAATGTCGACAAGATGCAACTTCACAGAAGAAGGCCCTGAAAGCGCTACTACACTTTTTGCGATCGACCGGCCTTACTGAACGATTGTAGCTAGGACGCCCTTCCTGTGTGTGTTTTTGTTTTCTTATGAGTGCGCGTGCGCTTTTTTTTTCTCTATCTACCCCCTCTTTCTTGCCCCTACTTCCCCGCCCCCAGCGCTGGGTAGCAAACCAGATGCCAATATCTGGCAAACCCCCCGGCCTTTCCTTTCTCACTCTCTCTCTTGACGCAACAAACTCTGTATGCAGCCGCGGAACACTCGATGGCTGATCATCGTGGCTATAGGCCGCTTGCGAAGAAGGCATCGTAATGGCGGACTCAATAGCAGACAAAGTGGTTGTCTCCACCCTCCAAGGTGGCAAAAAAGTGTGCGCATTGAGGAACCCTATCCCAACGTTTATATTTTTTCAGTTTCGGATATCTCCGCTTCGCCTTCGGGGAGCAGGCGGCCGGCTGCAGTTCCCGTCACCGCGGCGCTGCAGGCCAACTTTGCACCAAGCAAACGAGGGTCGTCTGCTAATGTTAGGCGCGGTGCAGCCGGTGAACAGCGTTTACACAACACTGCAACTTCTTGGTTTAAGCACGAGGAAAATAACCTAGAGCCTAGATGCATGTGTGGCGTCTTTCCATGTCCTTGGTGAAAATAATAGCTCGCGTCGCGTGGTGCTAGACAAGCATTTGTCGATTAAAGAGCCGTTTTGCTGCCCTGTAACTTTTTGTTTTTCCAAGTAGTAGAAACAAAATTTAGAGCTCATTTGTATTAGAAACGTCTCACCAAAGCCGCAGTACAAGCTGTGACTCATCTAACTTAGTTGTTTAGAAGCTATTTTTGCGAGTCTCAGAATACGGATCTTCGACGCTGCGCACATTAACTTGCGCAGCAAAAAGCACCTCGGGGGGCCGTACCCAAAGGAAGTTGAAACAGAGGCGTTGCTGGAAAGTATCAGCCACATTTAAAATCCCACTGAAACGACACTATTTTTTTGTTCAGCTGGTGTATAAACCAGTGCACTTTTTTTCTTTTGAAGTATTCAGATTTATCGGTGTCTGACTGGATCACTAAAAATGCAAAATTTATGAAAGTAGGAAAACATCAGTGTATTGACACAAAAACACTTGTCACTGACACGCACTAGTCACGCGCATTCGAATTTCAATTTCAAACAAGCACATAGCTGAATTCCTGTAACAGTTCGGGCTTGTGAGAGGAAAACAAATCATGACAATCTGTTGTGTACATATAACCATTCGGTCATTTTGCTTGTTGCACGGTGAATGTACTATGAAGGTACACTTTCTGCACTTCAAGTAAATCTTCAATTAGATCAGCGAGAGTACCTGGGGATGCAGTCTTCTTTTTTTTTTTATCACTCGGCAAACGTATTTCAAGTTTTCTCCGTTCTCGAGCAGCGGTGGCACAGATCAAGCATTTCCTCAATTCGCTGGTTGCAATTTACACTTTGTTCTTGGTTGTTTTTGTCATTATGTTTTCCTTTTTCATTGCAACCGCTAACATGACACAAGACACACATACCTCTGTTAGCCCCAGTCATTTTCAGACAGTCCTTGTAATGAGTATTTCTTAGCAGCGCACTTTCTCCTTTCGCTGTGCCGCTAGATGTATTCTGTGAATTCTGCGTTATAGAAGGTCATTACCGGATGATTTTCCGCCTCCTGAAGGACCACCGAATTCTAGTTGCAGGAAAGTTGAAGCAAAATTTTTTATTTTCATTCGCTCAGAAAAACTGGAGTCCTCCGAAGGAGCGGGGACCTCATGCTGGTATTCTGGCAGATCGCAAGATAGCAGCAGTTGGTTGTTGTACAGGTACCCTTTATTTCGCGGCTTCATTACAGTTACACTGGGAAATTAGGAAATAATCAAGGAACTTAATCACTCCTCGATGCCCATGAACCATGGTGGGTTTGGACTTCATTTATTATATGCCTATGTGTCTTCAGGATGCCGCTTTCTTAAAAGTAAACATCGTCCACCTTGTGCGTCTTTCTCAGACTTTCCCATGGATTTTCCCCAATTATGCAGTAACAGTGTGGGTCAGACGGTGGAGAGAAGTGGCGTTTTTAAGGGCTTTTCCTCTACTCGCTTGTGCGCCCGGTCACACAACACATCGTTATGATGTCTGGAGGGTCTGAGCTATGGCGCACGGGATAGCAGCAACAGTAAAATGAACCTCGGGAGACATACAGACGTGCTCGATGCGTCCACACGTGGTCAATGCTTAGATCGTGCCCTCGATGTCAACAATTGGAGAGTTTCCTACGTCGTGAATGCCCATCTTAGTGACTGTAGGAGTCGAATTGTCTTCAGATGACCGTGGAAGCATGCCATGCGACGAGACATGCACACAGAAAAAAAAGTGGGACCGAACAACGGCACGGAACGCACGAAACTGCAGCGGCAGTGAAGCCAGTGGGAAGCAGCCAGTTACTTGGCGCTAAGTTAGACTGCATAGCCCTCACACTCCCTTGGAGCTAATCATGCCCGCCTCGAAAGGAGGAGTTCGAAAACTGAAAAAGTATCTGTAAATGTTGCCCTATCCGGCAGCCCTATCAATGTTGCCCTATCAAGCAGGAGCGAGAGCAACCACAGTAGGGTTCCTCGATGCGCATGCCCCCTTGGAGTCTGTCCGTGCTTCTGTGCGTCCATCCTTCCGTGCGTCCGCCCGTCCGTACGTGCGTTCGTCCGTGTGTCTGTCCATCTGTGCATCCTTCCATGCATCCATCCGACCATCCATGCATCTGTCCGTCCCAGCGTTCACCCGTGCGTGCAACCGTCGCTGCGATCGTCCATCCATTCATTCGTTCCTGCGTCTGATCGTCCATCCGTCTGTGCGTCGATTCGTTCGTCCGTCCATGCTATGCTGTGCTCCCTGGCTATGCTGGACAGACGGACGCACGTACGGACACACGGATGGACGCACGAACGGACACTTCACCCCACTCATCATCATTCACTCCGTGAATATACTGTGATTTTTTTTCTCGTTTCACAAGACAGCACATACTTTTTATTCTTTTTTTTTCAGTCAGCTGGCAAACGAAAAACTGTCTTTACACTTTTGTAGAAGGTACACAACAAACACACATTGAAAGGTAATGTGAGTTAGGTGCGTGTGTTTCACATCCTTACCCTATATAAATAGTTACCGACTAGTCCAAAAAGGCGCTAATTGAAGATGTTAACGCAGCTGGCGTCAACGGCATTTCTCTGCTGCGAGCAACTACAGCTGCTAGTGTAGCTTTAAAAATTAATACTACGGGCTATAAATCTAAGACCTTCACACTCCTGATGCAAAAACTTTGTATTTCTCTCACGTTGTCTGAGTACCACACGTTCTGACGCAACAAACTCTTTATGTAGCCGCGGAACACTCGTTGGCTGGCCGTCGTGGCTTGCGGAGAAGGCATCGTAATGGCGGACTCCGTAGCAGACAACGTGGTGGTCTTCACTCTCCAAGGCGGCGAAGGGGGTGTGCGCATCGAGGAACCCTACAACTACAGTCTTTTTTCGCGTCATCTCGAGGCGAGCAAAACAAGCAATTATTGCTGATATAGAACGGCAAGATTGCAACCCCTCTCTTCTTCAAGGTCGCGTAATCGCCTTTAAGGAGGAGGGGTTGCAATCTTGCGGCTGGTTCCATATCAGCAACGAACGGTTGTTTTGCTCGCCGCGGAATGACGCGAAAAGGGACTGCGGTTGCTCTCGCTCCCGCTTGAACGCGCTGCCAGCAGCCGCCGAAGCGCGCAGGCCACGCGTTCCCTTTTATAAAAATTGACACTGTACAGTCGTACACACGTACACCAACCAAATAATGCGGCTGTCTCAGATGTCCTGCGCCACTCAGCTGTGCTCGCGAGGTGCGCTTACCCGAGGCTATTCAGAGGCCGCGGCTCCGTGTCTTGGGGCTTCGCCGGAGGTTTTGGGACGGCACCTCACCTGGTGCAAGTCGCCTAAGCTTCTAGCTTGCGTGCAATGAATGACTGAAGCACTGGCGAGGCGCAAGCTTAGCAATGAGTGGCGCGTAGGGTGGGTATAGCAAAAGTCACTGTCAGCGATGTGCTTGCTGCACACAGTCGATGAAGGAGTGGGGCGCTTTCCCTTTCCGAGTTTGACAATGCACTTCTTCCTTAGCTTCGGGTCCTTAGGATAGTTGCGAAAGCTCACGTCCTATTCACGGTAGGTGATCATATAAAGACAAAGAGCAGTACTTCATTGCAGATGCAGAACTCGCCGTGGAGACAAAAAGCCGCAGTTTTAAGAAACAAAACGCTCGGCTTTTAAAATGAGCATTGAAAGTGGACACCCATGGGCATTAGAACAGCATCGATAGTCATCACACACGAGATAACCAATTGAACTGCTTCTTTGTTGAGTTTTACTACGACGTTAGTGTCTCTGCGGCGCCGCGCCTCGAAAGCACGCGAATCCTAGAACTGACGTAATACAAGCGCGGTTCGCACCGCCGCCATTGGTCGCGCACCAGGCTAATAGTCCTGTGTTAGTAGCAGTTTTCAAACTGTAGAAGAAACGTTGGCCAGGAACCGAAATTTTCAAAGTCGAACGGTGGTGGTGAATGCAGCTGTGCATGTCCTGTCGGATATGGCGGAGAGGCTGCGTTGGAGCCAGTAGCCGAGCCCACCGTGGGTGACGTCGTCGCAGCGCTGGTGTCATTCATGGCTCGGCACAGACTGACGCTTTGGCGACCGATGCAGTTGAGCGCAGCTAAATTCAAATCGTGACGCGTCCTAGTCTGTCTCTAAATCACCCGCATCCCACTTCTGACACGATGTAGTGACAGAGAGAGTGAACACCGGACGACGGTAGATCGGTCGGGGCCTAACTGTGCAATTAAAGCGTAGTGTAAGAAAATCTGACATAGTTCGTAATAACAATTTCCAAGTTCGTGCTAGGCAGGTATTGTAGTATATGATACATGTCTAGAACAAAATACAGCCACTAATCACGGCTGCTGAGAATGCATCATGAAAAGGGGCATGGATGCCTTCTTGCATCACGATGGGTAAAGCAAGTGTAGTCCACCACTAACGCATGACATACAGCATAACTATGATTCTGACACAAAAATCCCAGAAACTTGATCGATTTTAGGTGTGAAATTTGGTTGGCTATACCAAATCACACTCACTTGCACCGACACTTGGTAAATAGACAAGCATTTGCATCACTGCCATACCCACCAACTAAGCAGCATGAAAATTCGGAAAACTGGCGCTAGAGTTTATTTTTGCATGTCGGAAATTATCGAGACAGACATTTGCGACACGCTATTGCTGCTTATGTACTCTGCAACTACAAAAGCATGGCGTTTCAGAGCCTCCATACATTGTATTTTCGTAATCTACAGCCATTTACCATACGTCTGCACCAGTAATACTTCGCATCCGCACACTAGGGGAACATTTTTCGAAACAACAGTCCAGCGTGATCACTTACGCTTAGCATCAAGTCGTGTTTCACATGAAATCTCGCGAATAGGGAGTCTGCGTGCATCACATTGTCTTCGCAGCTCTTTTGGAAGAAACTTCCAATGTTGTCCTGCCCTTTAGCAGCACGAACATAGTTCCGATGCTCCTGTGAAGAGATACGTTGGCCTTGCTGCCGTGCAAAACACATCAGAGGCGCACGTGGTACAGAATATGTACTTGATACCTTTCTGCCAAGTCAAAAAGCATGAAAAATCAGTTGTGTTTGAGTCCAGACACACTTGCAAGTAATTATTTGCTTTTGACACCACCATCGACCTTCCATATCTGAACTCGGGGAAACACAACCACCAAAACCACGTAAAGCAACTGACGCTTAGGCATGCAAGCGGCATAAAGGCTTAGCGTGCGAAATGCGAGGGCCAGGGCAGACAGATGCCATAGTTCCAGTACCTTTCCCTTCGCTTTCTTTCGGTACGGTGGTGAGCGGGTCTCTTCGCCCAGATGCGCGGTTCTTGAGTGCCTAGAATATACTTAGCGGTACCCTGCGGTGTGGTTACAGTGAACTAGATGTGCAGTAGAGAGTGCTCTTCCGCAGCGCCGCAACTATTGCAGCAGGTAAGGTTGACGTACACACGCCATTAAAAAAAAAAAAAAGCCTTTGCTTACGTGGCGACCCCATTTCGGGAGATTCGAGATAGCATTCGTACAATCGAAAGATTAGGTCGAAATTCGGGAGTCTCCCGGACCATTTGGGAAAGTTGGCAGGTATGCACTGGGCATGGCATAAAGAATGATGGTGATGCATGTATAGAGTGTGCACTTTTCTTCGTAATTTTTTCCTGCTTTTTTTTTTACAGTGATGCACTAGCTTGATTTCAAGTGAAATGATATATCAAAGTGCTTGCAATGAACAAGCGTGTGCGAAGTAGTGTGGTGCCTATAGCTGAGCACCTTGTGTGTAATTGCTAGGAACATTATCGTGCAGAACAAGGGTTTCTTTCAATAGATTGCTTGTTCGTTCGACAACCAAATGAATGAAGCCGGAGGGTGTCATGTGCCAAATGATGCCCTCTGGCAAAAAATCTCATACTTGCCACCTTAGCCACAAGGGGCACTGGCTGAAATCCCCAGGAATTACACACACAGATATGCCCAACGAAGTGGATGGGAAAGCATTTTCCACCGTATCTCAATTGGTAGAGCATCGGATGCAAAATTCAAAGGTATTGCCTTCAGATCTCACTGACAAAAAATGGCAATTTCTTTTGTCAGTTTTACTTGCTTCCAGTTTCGTAATGATTACTACCATACAGCTGAAGACTATGTACCCTATGCTTTCCTTGGCCTAATTGTCTGTTGGATTCACTTATCACAGAGAGATATATTAGATATACACCCAGCTACAAAAGTTTACAAGACACGGGCTTCACAGCAAATTTTATTTTCTGCTTTGTTGGTGTTGTGTTATGTAATGCTACTGGTTTTTCAAATAACTGCATAGGCCGCAAGAACTGCTATGGAGGCCATATCTCCAAAGTGGTAATGTTACTAATGTAGCTTTTTAAAAAATGTCTCGCTCTGCAAACTTTTCCTTGAAAGTGTATATATAGGGCGATATCAATGGTAAGAACAGGCTTTATCTGAAAACAGATGAATACAAACCCCAAGACATACATAAGCTTAGAAGTAACAGATAGTGAAGACACAGCCATAGCAGAGGTGAATAGAGTAACCAAAACGAACTTCGTATTTGCAGCATATTTCCACATGAAGTGCATGTTTCAAAGGCAGCTTGGTGAGAACCTCATCCACAGAGAGAAATTGGTAGGAAACTACGAGACACGAAAACAAGACACTAGAAATAAAAAGACAGTTTCTTGATGTAAGTAATGATCAACATGAATGAAAACAAAATCAGCTGCATTTCCTTTTGCCTAAAAATATAACATATCAACAAATTTAAGAACCATTTTTCAAGAAAGCCATAAGTCAGCTATAATGCATTAATTGCTGAAGAGCAGAATAAGTCTCAGGGGCACACATGTCTAACAGTCAATGGATATGACTTCTATACATTAGGTGATTTCAATGAAACAGCTCCAAGTGAAATTAAATGTGATGCCAAGAAATGAAATGTGATGCCAAGAAGAACTGCTTATTTTTACAAAATTACTTACAACTGTCTGCCACATATACATCATACTAACCAAATTGTACATACTCTTTATAAGCATCCATGAGCTGTGATGAACAGGCCTGACCACTTATCACAAAACAAAAAATAAAATGGCTAAAGTCTTGTGTAGGGCACAAACATTTGCATGTTCTCACACAAGCTTATCAGCCCCACAGTATACAGAAAAAAAATCTTCTGAACAGGTCTGACCACTTATCACAAAACGAAAAATAAAATGGCTGAAGTCTAGTGTAGGGCGCAAACATTTGCATGTTCTCACACAAACTTATCAGCCCTAAAGGTTACAGAAAAAATCTGAACAGACCTGATTACTTATTACAAAACAAAAAATAAAATGGCTGAAGTCTAGTGTAGGGCGCAAACATTTGCATGTTCTCACACAAACTTATCAGCCCTAAAGGTTACAGAAAAAATCTGAACAGGCCTGATTACTTATCACAAAACAAAAAATAAAATGGCTGAAGTCTTGTGTAGGGCACAAACATTTGCATGTTCTCACACAAGGTTATCAGCCCTACAGTGTACAGAAAAAAATCTTCTATATTACGAGATTAAGAATGACCACACTGCATTAGGCTGAATCTAAATACACTTTTTTTTCCTTTAAAGTACACAACAAAATTGTCTGCATGTTCCAACTGAATATGAATACAAAACCATGTTACAAAGCATCGGCATTTAGACATTAGATTCAACACTGTACCTTCTTGGCAGTTGATGATGCTACATGTTCCCAGACAAGTTCACTATTACCATGGAGGAAGGAATGTACTGAGAAGAGGTGGTTACGTCATATTTTGTGAAGCCGGAAGTAGGGAAGAGTAGAGGACTCCTCCTCACAATGGTGGGCACGCTACGGTGGCTTGCGCATTTGCAATGGGCGCCAGTGAAAGGGAGGAGAGCCGCACGAGCAGATTTCGGGCGCAACGTCAGTGCGTCACGATTTAATTATTCTTTCTGGGAATTTGAAGAAATTAATAAAGGTCTGTCTGGAGAAATCTGTGATGTATGCGAACCTCCAAGTGCCGGTCGCTTTATCGAATTGAGCACTTGCACTGCTGGCGGAGTTCTTGCCTGCAACACCTACTTTGAAAACTCGGGCCGAAAGCATCAATAGTGATGTTTTTCAGCCAAAACACGTCGCGAATTTCATCACACTGTCTGTTTATAATTTTTTAACCAAAAAGAATGGGTGAATGGTCACATCATGACGTGCTGGCGCAGCTACAAGCAGGCGACATGCTTCCTGCATGTCAATACTGTATTGCGGTGAAAATGTCTTGTTTTTTTCACAGGTACACATTTTAGTTGATCACGTTTTTTATTTTTTTTTCGGCGACAGGGGCTAGGCCGGGAATTCCCCCTTGTTTGTGGCAAAATTGTGACCAGGTCTTGCTGGAAAACATAGCCCTTGGCGCCACAAATCTTTGAAGTGCAATAGCTGCATAAAAATGCACATTCACAACTCCAGCCGGCAATCAGCAACACGGTCATACGAGTGGTGATGCAGACGGTGATGCAGGCATGAGACGCTGGCGTGCCAAGCTATTCCCACAACCCCCGTGCAAAAGCACGTGACTTCCGCCTCACTTTTTGCTCTGCAGCTTTCATTGCGAGGGCCTCTCCTACGCTTTCCTTCCTCCATGACTATTACAGACATTACCTTTGTTCAAACTCAGGATATTTAAAATAAAACAATAACATCAATCGATTTACTATAAACCACTACAACACATTTAGAGCAGTATGTTGCACGAGAAATGAAACAATAAAAGGAAAAATAATGTATGAATAGCCAAAGACTTTCAAGCAGCCAAAATTCTGCAGTGAAAAAAAAAAAGGGGGAGGGAGGCAAGCAAAGCACAAACAGATTTATTTGTGATGATTCCTGGCCACGGGTGAAAAGGAACGCTCCCTCCGCGATGATGTTCGGTGATCGTGGGAGGTATGCTCTCGGGAGCGATCTTTATGTCTACTGTGTTCGGGGCTGGAACGATGACGGTGGCTTGTGCTTTCTTTACGGCGTTCCAACTTATCATCTCGCATGCGATCATCTCGAGACTTGTCTTCACGTGACCTGTCACTACGCGATCCATCATCTCGTGACCTTTCCTCACGGAACCGGTCATCGCGCAGTTTATCCTCACGGGACCTGTCATCTCGTCTATCATCGCGGAACCTGTCATCACGTGATCTGTCCTCACGGGACCTGTCGTCACGAGATCTTTCATCCCGAACCCTTTCCTCACGTGGCCATTCTTCACGCCATTTTTCATCACGTTGCCGCTCATAGCTGTGGTGTAGTCTTGCATCTCGTGGACTTCGGCTCCTAAAAAGATTGAAACAAGATTGAAACAAGTGAAGGAAGAAAATGTTCGCTACACACTTACAGTAACTCCACAAATAAGCCCATCATGGGCAATGGTTCTCATTAGCTTTAATAGTGGCTGTTTGAGAATACTGCGAAACTTTCTACCCTGCATTGCCAGGTTGTTCAGTTACTCAAATGACAACGTACCGTATTTACTCGATTCTACCGCGCCCTCGATTGTAACGCGTGCCCGGTTTCCACGACAAAAAAGAAAACTAAGACATCGATTGCAACGCGCACCCATTTTTCTCGTTGGCCCGCTTGATCACACCACTCGGGAAAACGACTCTTTTTGAGAGCGTCTTCCGTTTAAATATGAAGTACGGGGGAAGCTTATGCCTATCTGACGTGCAACGAAGCATTGCTGTCACTCTAGTTTTACCGTGGCCCGATGTCAGTACACGAACTTGCTTCGACCCCTTCTCCTCGACGGTTGTGGTGCCAGGCATGTCGAAGTAAAGAGGCGCCTGATCGGCATTCCTGATTTGCCCAAGCAGTTAGCCGTTGTTGTGCCGCAAGTTTAGGAGGAACCTCTGAAGACTCTGAAGCTTTTCTTCGTACTCCTTCGGCAACTTCCGGCATAAGCCCGTTCGCCTTCGGAGGGAAAAGCCTTTCCTCTTCATAAAGTTAGTTAGCCAGCACCTGCTCGCTTTAAACTGGCTCTGCATTAGCCCTTTTTCTAAGGCTAACTACATAGTCTGCACTTGGAGCAGTTCTGTCGTCACGGGCCGCTGTGCTGCTCACTGCTTAATCACATACTCGCCGAGCAGAAACCGACCCTGCTGTGGTCCACTGAAGCCTTTGCGTGAATCTTTGTTGTCGACAATATTCTGCTTTTGTTTCCGCCAGTCCCGCACGCACGTTTTGGGAACTCCGAATGACCGCGATGCGGCCCGATTTCTGTCCGTTTCGGCACACGCGATGACTTTTCTTTTAGAAGCAGCATTGTGGTGCAATCGTCGAGTTTTTGGAGTCGGCCCTACCATGCCGTCGATGCTAATGTATTACAAGATGACGAACTCCTCAGCACACGTATGAAGTGCCGCACATGGGAAACACATAGACAGAAATGACCGACGTGCCATGCCGACGCACGTAGGGGGTGGCCATTTTGTAAGTGGCGATGGCAATAGAATGACCATATTCATTTTTTTTTTCGTACTCGATTCTAACCCGCATGCAATTTATGAACTCTCTTAACCGGAAAAAAGGTGCACGTTAGATTCAAGTAATTACGGTATATAACTAACTTTGCACCGAGGTCATCAATGAGATGTCATCAGGAATTAAACTCGATACCTTGCTATGCATGTGCTAATAAGCTTAAATTCAGCTTTTCCCTCCTCGCACTGAAGGCGAATTTATTATCTTATTCTGTGTTCATGCCTTATCTATTTTGTATAAGCCACCAAAGAAATGTACGGTAAAATCTCATTAATTCGACCCCCGTTAATTCAGCCATGGCATCTGGTCCCGTCCAAAATGTACATTCTTCTATGACTGAAAATTCTCATTAATTTGGACAAATTTGGCCGCACTTCGGTTAATTCGAACGCCCGACCACGGTCGAGTCACGACTGGGAAACAGCAGCCTATTCTGCCGGCGAAATCGACGGCGCTATAGTGTTCTAGAATATTGGGTAGTGTGTTCAGGGGGGAGCCGTCGCTAATGCAGTTGGTATCGACAGCCGCGAGATGGCGCCACCTTAGCATGGGCTGCTTTATCTTGCTAGCAGCAAAATAAAATTTGAGAAGCGATTGCGAGAAATGGGGGAGGAGCGTTGGGCTAGGAAGGTATTCAGATACTTGTACATAAAGAATGTCGATATAAAATGGAGGAAGCGAACCAGAAAATTGACTGGTAAATATTTAGAAAACAGCAGGGGGCCAAACCAAAAAGAATTATCGGTTAAGAAGAAGGTGAAGGAAGCCGAGACTGATCTGTGGAGAATCGGCATGATTAAGAGGTCCACACTAGAGATCATCGAACTTTTAAGCAGGATATTGCCAAGGAAAGGATCTATGATAATACTCGGGGTAGTTCTCTACTGTTTGAGGCCAGGATGGGAGTATTGCGAACTGAGACATATCGGGCCAAATATGAAGGGGTAGACACAGTATGCAGTGCGTGTGGAGAGGAAGAAGAAGACTGCCGAACACTTGATAATGTTCTGTAAAGGGCTTCACCGTATAGTTCAGGATGGTGACGCAGAGTTTTTCAAAGCACTGGGGTTTAGGGACAGGGAGGGCAAAATAGACTTTCTTTAAGCGGATAGAATTAACTAGAAGGAGGTTATTTGAATGGCAGCTAAAGTCAAGGCACGAGTGAAAATTAAACCCTTCACTGCAAAGTACGAATACTCAACCTCACTACTTAAAGGGAAAAAAAATAAATCTAGTTTTTGGTTAAGTATTACGGCTTGGTGGCACTAGCCACCGCCCAATCTAAAGGGTACAGCCATATCTATCCATCCATCCACCCATTCATCCATCCATCCTGTCACCTCACGCTTTGCTTTTCATGCACTTCTGTGCTTTGATATTAGTAGTAGCAGGGGTTTAACGTCCCAAAACCACCATATGATTCTGAGAGACGCCGTAGAGGAGTGCTCCGGAAATTCGACCACCTGGGGTGCTTAACGTGCACCTAAGTCTAGGTACAAGCACCTCAGTATTTGCGCCTCCGCCAAACATGCAGCCGCCGCGGCCGGGATTCGATCCCGTGATATGCGCTTGCATACTGCGCGCTTATAGTCTTGTGTTTAATTGCTGACATGTCCACGAAAAGCTTTTTAATAGGTTTGTTCGCACGGCATTAAAAAAAAAAAAAAAAAACGAAATGTCAAAGCTGCAACACACGGTCCCAATGCAGGTATTAACAAACGACGGCGAAGCAGCCATCCCTGGGGAAACTGCCTGCAGTTTTTAAAGCTCGGTTGGTGAAAAAAAAAATTAGCAAGATTGAGATATCGAAGGAGCATCTATAAACCCGTAAGTCTCTTGTTATATTACTGCTATATCGAGTCGTAGTCTGCTCACTGCGACAGCTCCGACTTCGTTATGCGCGTGGCACTGTTCTTGTCGGTAGTTGCATCATGGGGTTTTAATTATGTTGCTAAGGTGACAAAATGTCCATTTGATTGAGAGGTACGCTGTGGCTGAAGACTTGGGACTAATTTTGACAATCTTGGGTCTTCTAAATGATTAGGCACCTGCCGAAATACTGCTGCTATGGCCGGGATATTGCACTGTACAGTAAAAACGAAACATCACTTGGCACCACTGTCAGACTGTAAGAAGTGGTGTGGCAGCTTGGGCTAGTTGGTATGGCATGCTTTAAATAGGTTGCCTTAAGGGGAGATGCGAGTCGAAAAATCGCGTTTTCAGCGAAATTTCTCGTATTTCTGATTTTTATTGCATTGTAATCTTCAAACCTTCTTTCATCTGTTAAAATTTCAAAACTAAATTCGAACCGCAAAATGCAAAAAAAATGTGTATGAAGGCATCGCGGTGGCTCAAAATTTCGTGAATTTGCGCCGATATTGGCCATCTTTGACTACGCGCTGCTCCCCGTCGCAGTGCCACCCGCCATCGCGATCGGTTGGGAAAGTTGCGTCCGGCCTTCTTCTTACAGCTCCGACGACCGCCAGTTTCGTAAATGGGCAAAAAAAAAAAAAAAAAAAAAAGAGGCCTTTTTATCACGTGGTTTGAGCGGTTTGAAACGCGCGGCACCCTAAGCCGCATCGCCATTGGCTACCAAGTCATTGTCAGCTGTGTTGGTGGCGGCCATCGGCATTTGGTCCGTCTGCTTTTCTGCGCATCTATGCATATTTCCGCGATGACAAGCCCGAAAAAGTGCAACGCGAGACCGCAGAAGTTTCGAACGAAGCACAAGTTCAAGGGAAGGCGGCGTAAAGCGCCCCGAACGACGGCGACGAACGAGAACGCGCCTACGTGTGCTAGGCCAGACGGCGGCATCGACGAGTGCGCGAGCGACAGTGACTGCGATGAAGGGATTGACGCTGCGCTTTCTTTCGTCAGCGCTTCGGAAAAGAAGCTTGGCTTCTTCGAAAAAGACGGAAGACAGCGCGATGAGGTTTGTGCCACGACAGTTTTGTGCGACACCGTCTTGCTGACGACACTCGTGGCAGGTGCGGCATGCCCTGCTTGCGGTATTCAAAAACTTGCCGTTCGGGAGCCGGCAGAGAAGCGCAAGGGACTTTCGTCGCTCCTCGAACTTCATTGCGAAAACAGCGAATGCTCAGCGACTGTTCTTTCGTGCTCCTATACACCACTGAGTGTTACGGCGGACGACAGCAGCCGAGTGAGCCAACGGTACGACAGTGGGAGCTCCCGAGATAGTTTCGCTGTAAATGTGAAGGCGGTGGTGGCTGCACGCGCTGTCGGCATTGGGCATGAGCAATTGTCGAGATTTTGCTCCAATATTGGACTCCCAAAGCCAATGCACCAACGAGGATTTTTTTACGATAGCAAAGAAGGTGCACACTGCTGCCATGGCAGCTGTGAGTGAAAACTTGCGCCGATCCAGAGAGTTGACGAAAGAAATAGCAGGCGAAACTGATGTGGCTGTTATGTTCGACGGCACTTGGCAGAAGAGGGGCCACAAAAGCCACAACAGGATTGGTGCAGTTATCTCCTTAGATACTGGCCTCTGCTTAGACTTCGAGGTCATATCAAATTACTGCCTGACATGCAGTAGGCACAAGGATATGGGCCCAGAAGAGGAAGTGTGGCAGACATTCCATGGCCCAGTCAGTGAAAAAAATGCTGACTGTTCCTCCCATGCCATGGAAACGGAGGCTGCAATGCGCATTTGGCAGAGAACATTGACTTATGACACCCCAATGCGCATTTGGCAGAGAACATTGACTTATGACACCCCACTGCATTTCATGACATTCTTGAGTGACGGTGACAGCAAAGCATATAGTGCAGTTGCAGAGTCAAAAGTCTATGGTGCTGTCAATATAGAAAAAGAAGACTGCACTAATCATGTGGCCAAGAGACTTGGCACCGCGCTACGGAAGCTGCATGTGCCATTACCACGAGGGCAGAAAATGAAAGAGCCAGCCATTCAGAAGCTCCAAACATACTATCAGATTGCCATAACAGGCAACAGGGGGAGTGTACGGGATATGTACACTGCAGTATGGGCTTCGTACTTCCACTCATGCTCTACTGACAATGCTGGCAGCCACAAGTTTTGCCCTGCAGAAACAGAGTCGTGGTGCAAACATCAACGCACTGAAGCACTTGGTGAACCTGCACCACGCCACACACCTCTCCTGACAAAAGCACAGGGATTGGCTGTTTTGCCCATTTATAAGCGGCTAACGGATTAGAAACTCCCTGCTCCATGCATCAAAGGGAAAAAACCAGAACACCAGAACGCATCGGAATCCCTGAACAGCAAAATTTGGCTACTTTGCCCCAAGACTAAGTTTGTCTCCCGAACGGTTGTCGAGACTGCCGCAGCTATGGTAATCCTTTGGTTCAACAAGGGTCATGCTACTTTCGAGCACATCCTGGAAGAGCTCAACATACTGCCATCTAGAGGTCGGGTTACTTTCAGTGACTCCCGCGATGCGAGGCGCATCAAGAGAATGTCCGAGCGTCTGACAGCAGAAGCAAGGGCCCACCGTCGTCGTGGAGTAAAAAGGGCACGGCTAGAAGAGAGTGCTCGCAAGGACCGTGAGGGCACAACCTATGCTGCAGGACAGTTCTAGTAACTTGCAGTGCTTTTCAAAGTTCTGTTGAACATTATGGCCAAAGATTATGCATTTCTAACAACTCTGTGGTAAAAAAAAAAAAAAAAAAAAGGTTTCAAACTTTCAAATGCGTTTTTCTCCTTTTGCAGTTTTGTGTGATCTGTGCTTCTTATACACGTTAGTTCGTATACTTAGAATTGTCATACCTCTATGAAATTTTGCACATAGCATGATGAAGGCCCATAGAGTGCAAGAATCTATCCAGATTGTCAGTGCTGCTTGATTATGTTTTTCAAAAATTACATAACAGTGAAAGCCCTTGGCAAGTAGAGCCATAGTAAATTTTTCTATTTTGTTATTGTATTTCACCTTTTTACACACAAATTTATATAGTTTTTTGCACTCTACAGTTCCAAAGGATCATAGTCAGCTATATCTGCATGCTTTATCTCAAATTTTTATAGGTCAGAATTGTTGCATAACAATGGCCATAATTTTGCAGTATCCGGCCTGGAGAAAGAAAACCAAGCAATCTACATGAAAATAAATGACATATTTGAAAAGAGGAGAAAAAACTCTATTAGCATGCCAATTTGTCTAAAATTCAGACTCTTATTAAAAGAAAATCGTTTTTCGAGTAGCATCTCCCCTTAAATAGGTCGTGCGCCCACAACTTGTCTGCAAGCTTCAAAGCTCAAGTTTCCCGGCTTAAAGCATCAGGTTTCCCCGAGGCGTTTATTGCTTTCGTTGCTGAGACTATCCTGCGGACTAATAAGGCAGAGCAGAGGCAGCGACAGAATCCGAGCAACACGAATACAGAGCATGAAAGGATAGCCGTGATTTCATACAAACACCTGATATCACACAGGCTCAAGAAAATCGGAAAACGAGTTGACGTTCGTGTCCTGTACTTTGCACCGTTCAAATTAATCAGCCTCACCAAATCTACAAACCCCCTGAAAACGCAGTCATCAACGGAATGCAGAGTTCAGCATAGAAACAGGTATGCGGCATGCTCTTGGGAAGTTGTCTATAGGACACCCTTTTCATGCGGTGCTTGTTATGTCGAAACGACCGGAAGGTGTCTGAACGATCGACCGACAGAACACGCTAACAATGTTAGAAATGGGAAAGATGGCTTTCTTGCTTAGCACTGCACTGAGTGCAACTGTGTGCCCCTTTTCAAGGACACAGCGACGCTGTACAAGCACAAAGATGAGCGCACCCGAGTCATTGTCGAGGCCGCGCAGATGGCACGCGAACAGGTGTCTTGCATTAGCAAGCAAGCCCTCCGTGTCTCTGTCCGAGAAGGAACTAAGGTTTCTCGAAGGTTTTGGTGCGCGCAAGAAGTTATATTACCTTTACTTTTCGGTTTCGTGTCCTTATAGACTTTTCTTTGCCTTTTTCTGTGCTTTTGTTTTTTGTTTTTCCCTTACTCATGTTTCGCTATTTGTGTCATATGGTTTTTGTCACATGGTTACTGTCTCCTCTATATATTTTTCCGCTCTGCACAATAAACTCAGTTGGAAGTTAGCGCTCGTGTACTTCTTGTCTCTGTGTCGTCGTTTTGTTCTCGCGCTATAACTATCGTCATGTAAGAAGAAACCCTTTATTTACAAGCACGCATACTGCAGTGAGCAGTCACATACAGAGCAGCTTTCGTTCAGGGTACCATCCTTTCGATGTAAATTCTGTTTCCGAACCTTCCTCCGTCCTTCGTCCTTGGGTGCAGTGTAAAGCGACGGCTGCTCACCTTTTTTCCAAACGTATACCCTGTTTCGCACCTAGGTGCAAGGCAGTGTCGTTGCCGCCGATGACTCGGCATCGCCTCACTGTCGCGTGGCCAGCAAAAACATTGCCAGAAAAACTTTCGTTATGCAGGCGTGAACACAAGCAACGAGTCACTGAACAGCATTCAAAAAGGCAGAGCCACAGAACACCTACCAGGCAGAGCGGCGTGGAGCTGACAATCCTGCCAGCCCATGCTACGGCAGCGCCGCCTTGAGAACCGGTTTTTTGTCCACGTGCGCCGCTTCACGCCATGCATGGCGAAAGAGGGTGCCTGAACACACTACCCCATATTCTAGTACACTGTAACGGCGCACCTATACAACTTTGGGATTGGATTGCGGCCTCTGAGATTCAAAACTTCGTCCATGGGTAGTACACATCTCGGAGGCACAAAAAAAAAAAAAAAAACACACACACATGGTGGATTAAACAACCCAAATGGAAGGCAGTGCATCGCTACTGTCATCAGCAACGGGCATAGATTTGCCTTTTCTTTTTTCTTGCGCGTCGAACACGTTTGCGTGACGGTTGAGTTGGATTGCTCACCTCTAGTGTGTTTTAAATTATTTATCTTTACGTGATCTCTGCCATCTACAGTCTTACTATTTGTTGTCTTTTGAAAAGTTCATCAGTTTTTATTTTATTTTGATCACTGTGCATTTTTTTGTGTGTTTGTGCTGTCTACTTTGTGCATGCGCGCGTGACCACCGCCCGAGCGATGCTGGGATTGCTTCCCTTCTGTCTCCTGCGGCCCCAACCGCCCCAACTTCCGCAGCGAAGAGAGGGCGAAGTACGAAGCAAAGGATTTCGCTGTGAAGGTGAAAATATTGAAGCCGTTGCAAGCAGGAGCATCTCAAGAAGAAAAAATTCAGTGTGAAGAAAAGCACGCTGAGCACTTACGTAAGGAACGAAAAGCAGATTATGCAAGCGTATGACGGGGACATGTTTGGCGAACTAGAGGCTTCGAACGTCAGTGCATCCCAAGCTTGAAGATGCGCTGTTGCGCTGGATTGCCATTTCGCGCGATGCGCGTTTGCCCTTGAGTGGCCCCCTTATCTGCGCACAAGCAGAGAAGTTCATGGTGACCATGAACATTGACTCCTTCAATGCGTCAGAAGGCTGGGCTGGTGTTCTGCAACGTGTGTGGTGAAAGAGGTGCGGTTGACGAAAGTGTTGTGCAGGGCTGGCGGTCTGGACTATCCGCGTGCCTTTCCACGTACAAGCCGTGCAACATTTTCAACGCTGACGAGACAGCGCTGTTCTATAATGCTCTGCCTGACAAGGCAATCGCATTTAAGAGGGACCCGTGCATCAGTGGAAAACGAAGTAAAGAGCGCGTGATAGTTCTTCTGGCTGCTAACATGACCGGCACAGAGCGGCTGCCACTGCTGGTGATCGGGAAAGCTGCGTAGCCAAGGTAGGAAGAGCTTTTATAGTGTTTTTATAGTGTCTATCAATGTCTATTTTTCGACATTGGTGCCTTAATTCCTATAAGTGCCCATAAATGCCTGTTTTCCAAATCGGTGCCTATATAAACTTCATTCAACCTCAAATTTTCATTTCAAGTATGGCTTGAGTACGGTGTTCATGTTAACCGCGAAATTGAGCTTTCATAACACTGTGGCGTGCAACCTACTTTCAGCACTGTCAAGCCTACAAGGCCTCTTAGTCAATAGAAAGGTTGATTAGCCTCTACACATGTATTTATCTGCGTCGCGTCGTCTTCTCGGCATCTCTCCAGCGCTTGCTTGCTAGTGTAGGGAGCAGGAGGTGCTTCTGTGCAGTGGCAGGATGATGAAGAACGAATGCGAAACCATGGAGTGTCATCAGGGGAAAGTGAAGTGCAGATAAAAAAAACAATATTCATGTTGTTTTTGTTTTGTTTGTCATTTACTTCTTGAATGGCACTTCACTAGGTCACATAAAAAATTTTATTTATACAAAGGAACTTGTTGAGTGCCCAATAAAAAGCTTTGTATCAGTAGAATTTTTAACTGGCTCATTACAAGCTGCAAAAGCATGATGTGAGGAGGTGAGCTTAAAACCTTCTCCATTCACTCAATGTAGACTTCGCCTGCCCAATTCCTACCCTGCCCTTTTTGGTATCGGAGCAACTTGGAGCTGGAGGATCACACGACGCGGACGCATCAACATGTCATTCGCACGTAAGGTACATGTCAGGCCATGCATGCAAGCGCTGTTCTGTCGTTTTGATGTTCTCTGTATTGTACTGCCTGTTTCTGTAGGATGGATCCCTCTATGCGCACACGTTTGAAAAGGCTGCCATGGATGACGTATCCATACCACAATACACAGCATCACACCGCTGCAACTCTTCTAAGGGACGATGCACCAAAAACACGCCAAGCATTTTGAATGCTGGCACTGGCACAATGCGATAATGGCGAGAACACCAACGCAAACGAAATAGAGGCAGCTTGGTCTCACATTATCGCTATATACGAAGTTAAATAAAAAAACATGCATAGCTTCCGTCTGTTTGTTTTAATATTTCTGTTAACCTTCTATTCAGGCAACAGATTGCACAAATTACATACATCTCGGATAGTTCTCGCAATGTCAGGTACTACTTTGACGTACACAAGACCATTTCATCACATACACCATGTTGGAGTGCACCCTTATGAGATGAAGGTCAAGCAGCGTTCAGACTAACATTTCACCTCCTTATGGCGCACATACCGTAATAACTCGAATCTAACACGCACCTTTTTTCCGGTTAAGCGAGTTCATAAATTGCATGCGCGTTAGAATCGAGTACGAACAAAAAAATTACGGTCAATCTATTGCCATCGGCAAATCCAAAATGGCCGCCCCCTACGTGCGTCGGCATGGCGCGTCGGCCATTTCTGCCTATGTGTTTCACATGTCCGGCACTTCGTACGTGTGCTGAGGAGTTCGTCATCTAGTAGTGCATAAGCATCGACGGCGTGGAAGGGCCAACTCCAAAAACTCGAATGCACCACGATGCCGCTTTTAAAAGAAAAGTCATCGCGTGTGCAGAAACGGACGGAAATTGGGCCGCATTGCGGTTGTTCGGAGTTTCCGAAACGTGCGTGCGTGACCGGCGGAAACAAAAGCAGAAGACTGTCGACAGCAAAGCTTCACGCAAAGGCTTCAGTGGACCACAGCAGGGTCGCTTTCCGCAAATTAAAGAGTCTCGGCGAGTATGTGCTTGAGCAGCGAGCGGCACAGCGGCCCGTGACGACAGAACTGCTCCTAGTGCGGGCTATGCAATTAGTCTTAGAAAAAGGGCTAATGCAGAGCCAGTTTAAAGCGAGCAGGTGCTGGCTAACTAACTTTATGAAGAGGAAAGGCTTTTCCCTCCGAAGGAGAACATGCATATGCGCAAAGTTTTGCGGAGGAGTACGATGAAAAGCTTTACAGTTTTCAGAGGTTCGTCCTAAACTTGCGGCGCAACAACGGCTACCTGCTTGGGCAAATCGGGAATGCCGATCAGACGCCTCTTTACTTCGACATGCCTGGCACCACAACCGTCGAGAAGAAGGGGTCGAAGCAAGTTCGCGTGCTGACATCGGTCCACGGTAAAACTACAGTGACGGCAATGCTCTGTTACATGTCAGATGGGCACAAGCTTCGCCCGTACCTCATATTTAAATGGAAGACGCTCCCGAAAGGAGTCGTTTTTTCGAGTGGTGTGATCGTGCGGGCCAGCGAGAAAAATGGGTGCGCGTTGCAATCGATGTCTTACTTTTTTTTTTTCTTTTTCGCGGTGGAAATCGGGTGCGCGTTACAATCGAGGTCGCGGTAGAATCGAGTAAATACGGTAGCACTGCAAATCTCGAAAGATGAGATCATCAGCGCACAGTGCATGTATTCCTTTTTGCTTCTCAAAATTTTCAAACCTGCGTAAAGGCCCTTCAAGGTATTTACACACAGAAGAAAAATTGAGCCTGTGCGGTTAGACCAAGTTAATATGAGGCAAAAAAATCCTTCTGGCCTATTGGGCTCTGGCTATTTGCACCTGTGAAGCCCTTATCAGCCATGCTGAAAAGACAGATGCTCAGAAGCATGTCTATTTGACGATGGACACTTAACTCAACATGCTGGACTAGAAATGGAGAGACCGTATTCTGTGAACCCTGCGGGAAAAAAATACATGGCTATGCTTAACTGAAGCAGGACTGATAGTTGGGCTAGTTGGTGATACATTATGGGCAGTACCAGCGCACAAACTCACGGGACGAAGAGAAGAGACACAAACAAGCGCTTGTTTGTGTCTTCTCTTCGTCCCGTGAGTTTGTGCGCTGGTACTGCCCATAACTTATGCTTAACTATTATGCCTTTGTACCATCATAAACTGAAGCATTTTCGTTTGCTTTCCAGTCATAAACACAGATCCCATAGGTATTTCTTCAAAATTTTGAATTTTGGCAAAGTTTATCGTGCCTATATTTACGATTTTGGGAGCCTAAAACAGTGTTTTGCCTGCCTGTTTTTGGTGCCTGAAACCCGGTTTTTTAGTTCCTATAAATCCGACCTATAGTGATAACAATGAACTTGCCTATGATGTCGCTCCTGGTGGCGCTCTCTGCTTCTGCTTCTCCGCGATCTCTGACGATCTCGATCCCAGCTAGAGGCTCTTGGTACTTCACGGTCACTGGGAGATTCACGTGTGTAGGGGCTCCTTGACCATAAGATGCAATAAAGTAAGTTCAGAATTTTCACACTCATGACAATCCAGATGCTTAGCCATTTATTCACTAAACACGGAAACATTCATTCAAACGACAGACAATATTGGATGTTTAAGTGCAAGTATACCCACTCCGATACACATTTTTTTTTTTTGGTCTGAGAGCATGAAACAGTGTTACAAACAAATGCACCAACAAAACTGGCCCATTTCCTGACTGCTAGACCTGAAAGACATAAGGGTGGCTGTACATGGCAACATAGCATGCTGACATGAGAGAGAAGTAAATGCAAGCTGAAGATAACAGTACAAGGCAATGAAAACAAAAATAAAAGCAGCATAGTACTTCTGGCATTTCTTTCGTGTTCTACACAGCCCCCCCCCCCCCCCCCCCCGCCTTCCGGGGCCCCTACTTCAGAGCACTCTTTCCCAGATTCACTGTTTGGTCTTTCCAGGTCATCAATATGGGCATTGCTGAACAACAAATTGTGCTATGTCAAGCAAGAATGCACAAAACTCTTGAAAAGTTTAGAATGGTAAAAACTTGGGCTTGTTGGCATGGATTCATTGTAAAAAACAGTGCGGTTATACGAGAGAAGAACGAAACGAGTTGAAAAGTGCTAACATAACCGAACATTACTGCAGCAAGTCTTTTGCTATTATAATTATTTAAAAGTGATGTGCCAATTCAATGTTCAATCCCCTCACAGTGCTTGGTAAAGTAACATGCAAAGGTTGAGGGCATAATAGTCAGCACAGCTAGAAGTACAAGGATTCAACATGCATAATAGAGACCCACTATTGCTATCAGAATCTTCCTACTCTCATATTGGAGCTTGAACATGGCATGACGTGACTAACGAAACTTTCCACACGCAAAGCGACCCATTCCCCGTGTGCATTTGGCACAATGTGATGGTAAGGGCCAAATGGTGGAGGCTGCTGCTTTGATCTGGATCATCTTGAACGTCCTTTTTTTTCCCCCCCAAGTTCACTGCTCTTTGGCAAAGAAGCGAATGCAAACACTATGAAATTATAAATATGCTGAAATTATGCATAGTAACGCAGCTTCTACACCTACGAAAAACACATTTGTCACCTAGGACCTTAAAAACACAAAGTGAGAGAGAGAACTTGTTTTTGTTTATATCGGTAACACTCAAACATTTTTAACTTTGCCCAGTGGGGTTCGACCTACGAAACAATATTTACCCTCAGAGGGTAACTACACAAGCATGCAGCACAGTTTAACTAGAATCTATACCCACAAAATATTTTTAAGAGCAATATTCAGCACGCCCTGCATACCTCCTACGCCTTGGTTCTGGTGACAGTGCTCTTTCATTTGCAGCAGCTGTTTCTGGTTCAGTGGCCACTGGCTCCTCACTTGATGCATGTGCTGCTGGGGCCAATGTGGGTGGGCGCAAAGAAAGCCTCTGTTCAATCTCCTTCTGAATGGGCACTGGTATTCGAGGAAACAAGGTGGCAAACCATTCCAGCTTGGTGAGCATGTGGTGTAGCATGTCCCCAATGCGCAGAACCTGGCCACCACCTGCTTTCACATCTAGCTCCTGCAAGAGAATTCCCACTGCACGGTCAGCATCGAAGTCTGGCTAGCAACAAACACATGAGCAAAAAGCAGGCAGCACCTTTGACAGAAAGGTTGTCGTATGCACGAGCCGTGTGGTGTGTGACTCTCGCCGAGTTACATGTGGCAACGTTTAACAGAACAGAATGTATGACACAGTGCAGTCAGCAGGAACTTTTTATTTTTTACACTTGTTTCTTATTAATAGAAAAATGAATAAGCTTTTGTCATATCTTGCACAATAAACAACTACCACCCATAATCCCTGCCCAAACCATGACAAAGTAAAAAGTCAAGAGCATAATTTTCAATAAAATGCAAGAACATGAAAACCCTCACTCAAAAGGTTGCAAGAATTACAGGAAACAAATAACATGTGAGAAGAGCCTGTTTGCCTGATTCTAGAATGTCATTATGATTTCAGGAAGCAAGGAACAGGAGAAAAAGGAAAAGCAGGAATGTACCTAGTTAACTAGTTTTTAATAACTGGTATGCTAAATTACACTAGAGAAAAGAATTTCGGGGTTAGAATCTTAGAACATAATCCTCAAAATACCTTATGACTAAGGGTAACAGAGCTACTGCTATAATTTTTGAACACAACAGAGCTGTAGAGGCTAATAGTGACGTGTACTACACAAGAAGGACGTACTGGCAATATGTGTGCCCCCTCTACCCTTTCTCTATCGTGACTTGAAGTGTTCGAAATCCATAAAAGGTTTCTATAAAGAACCCATAATTGCACTTAAAGGGAAACTAAAGAGAAACAACGATTTGGTTTAAGTTGAGAAACAGCACTCTGCAACTCTAATGCCATATGTTCCACTATCATAAATACATTATTAGCAAAAAATCAAGATTGAAGTTTCACTTTTAAATTTCACACAAATTTCGGTATGTGACATCGAAAATGTGAAAATGTATTTTTCGCATTTTCAGGACATTTGAAACTTTGTATGCTAGGTCTAAGGTACCCAGATGACAATGCACTTCATCTTTATCGTTTAGAAGCTACTTAGGACCCACTAGACACCTTCAAAATTTATGACGTCACAGTGTTTGGTGCGGGAATCTCAAGGTGGCGTTTTTACTCACTTTTATTTTCACGCGTTTTCACACTTACCAAGCATTGTGTCACAGTAGGAGTGGTGTTCTTGAGATTGTGAAAATGTACTTTACTAGTGTGCGAAAAATCGTTTTGCTTTTTAGTGTGCCTTTAATGGATGAAAATAAGCATGACTTTCTTCTGGTAGCAAAATTCAAGGCAAAGAATGTTGCTAAAGGGCTCCTGAACTATTTTTCCAAGTCATCATAAAATAAACTCAGTATTAGTTATTATTGCTAAAAAAAACCAATTACTGCAAAAAATATCTTGAATCTGTCAAGATTTAAAGGAGTAACAGAGATTCGATGCATGCGTTAAGTACATTCTCTAGTTTCTATAGGTCCTATGGATGTGCTCTACTTGGCCCATTGAACGGAGAATGGTGCAAGAATATTCACGTACTAACACCGTCCATGCCTGAGCAGCCACAGTATGGTCAGTCTACCGGGTGCACTCTGCTGTGAGCCATTATAAGGCATTGCACTTAACAGACTTAGCGTAGTGGTGCTGTGGTCATTGTGACCCTTTTTACAAGCTTGGAAATCTTTGTTTACGTTTTTCTGAAAATAACAATTTGTTCCAAATGTTGCGATGCAAACTTTCATAACGTATTTCCCAGCGTATACGTTGAACTGAAATTTTGCACAATGATTTACAACGTATATATCTGTGCAGTGAACTAAAGAAATCCATCGAGTATTTTTCAGTTCACAGCTGAATTCACCAACAGGTTCAGTCTAAATTGGCTCTTTTTTCCCGTTTTTTTTTTGTTTTTAGCATTACTTCCTTGATATTCACTGCATAATATTTATTCTAGTTCACTGTATAGCTCCAGCCATTAGTTACACAAATGTCAAAGCTTTACTGAATAAAGCCACCCATTAGTCATTTATCACAGCTGGCATGGCTAGCACTTTTAATGCAATTTTTGACAAAGATTACCTCCCAATAAATAAATATTCAATATTTTGCACTGTAAATAACTGGGTAAATTAAATAAGACATGCTGGTTTTGAAGAAAAAATTATTTCAACTCTGCCGGCCCCTAAAAAAATTTTTGTTTTTGAGTGGCTTATCACATTAAGAGGCTTTTAAATACATTGAAAAAAAAAGAAAGGGCCAACCGAAAAATTGAACTTTGTTTGAATTAACCTAAAGTATGAATTACAAGAGTCTGAATTATCGCGAGTGTACTGTATATCATTTATGAGGGGACCCTGTAATACGACTTCAAAAAAGTAATGATTGCAAACATGAAACACTTGTCACATAATGATGTGTCGTTCATGTCTCAAAGCATCATCTCTTTTCAGCGCGTATACACTGTACTATTACTATGCATATCAATAATGCTCCTACTGCAAAACTCGAAAATGTTTCATCAATAGAGAATCATGCTATCCATTAATGATGTGTTATACTTTGGTTCATGTGAGATGAATAAGAGGTGTCCTCATCACAAATGCTATCACAGTTAAAAGGAGTTGGAATTTCAGAAATGGTTAGAAAGAAAAAAACATCCATACAAATGCCATATTAGTGCATGATTATTTAAAAATATAACCATTAGGGTATGAGCTTGATATACACAAACTCCTGCATTGTTTTCTTTTTTTCCTGAACTCCTCATTTCCTTAGCCAGAAATTTCATGCACTATGTTTGTACACTACTAGCAAGTTTAGGTTCAGTAAGTAAAGAAACAGCAAACTCCAATGCTTTTGATGGCAGCCAGAAATTTCATGCATTATGTTTGTACGCTGCTAGCAAGTTTTGGTTCAGTAAGTAAAGAAACAGCAAACTCCAATGCTTTTGAAGGCAGCCCTTTGCCCTACAGTCAAATGAAATACAGCCCAATGTGTTTACAATGACTATAAAAATGGCTGAAGGTACAGATATGAAACAGCGCGTTCACGCTCCACGTAATGCAATGCGAAAAATCGAACTCACCAACTGCATGCAAGGTGCTAAGGGTACTTTGCTCCTGCAAGTTACTATAGCACCACTGTTATTCCTCTACATTCCTGCAATTCTTTGTCAAAATAGCTTTCTGGATAGTTATAATCTGATTGTTGAATCAAACCATATCTATGATGCTTACTGCAGTTTGCATATAGATAACCAGACCCCCAACAATGAAACACTGCACATTAGCAATTACATGTGTACTTCACCAACAATTTTAAGAGCTCACAAGAATATGACCAACATGCTTCCTTCACAATAAGCTCCCACTGAAAACTGAAAGATCAGTGCTACCATAACTAAAGTGAAAACCCTGTGTACCTTTGCAAATGAGGGAGCGTGAGACACTAATGTATGTCACCTATACAATGAAATCCCTAAGAAAGTGGCAACCCCCCAAGAAATTGCTATTTTATTTATTACTTTTTATTCTGCTGATGATTTGTGGGGTTTAACGTCCTAAAACCATGATATGATTATGAGAAACGCCATAGTGGAGGGCTCCGGAACTTTTTCTTCTGCTGTTAAACAAATCACAACATTCCCTTTCAGTTCTCATTCATGCAAAAGTAATGCGTTCTTGAAGAACCTATGAGGGAACAAGCCCTAAAAAGGGGACAGGAGCTAGTTATGTTCTACAATCAGCTAGAGAGTCACTTCAAAAATGTAAGTTTACACAAGCCTATCAACGCAAGTATTGTTCATAGAACAAAAAATCCAGAGGCAAGATGAACAAAAAGACATAACAACAAACATTTTTAACAACCAGCATAGCACCAAGCCACACACCTCAATCTATTGAAAATGGGTGCTTCACCTCTCATTACTTACAAATTATTCCACATTTGCATAAAGCAGATGTTATGAGAACTGCAACAACTATGCATCTAATGTACGTTAAAACTATACCCAGAAATGAAATAAGTGAAGCATCAGAGGCTCTATAACAGAATCATGAATCAATCTAAAATGTAGTAATTGCCAACTTCGTGGAAAATTTGCCAGGTAACAATCCTCGTGCATACGCATCCTTTCAGGTCACTATATCGAAACACAAGGCCCACAGGCCAGGCTAGCAGAATGCTCAAAAACCTGCAACAACAACACCACTGGCTACCAAAGGATACATAAAACCCTTCCTTATTCCATACACATGCATCCTCTACCTAATCAAGCAAAATCTTCTAAATTGCCTATCAATACTCTGTTTCGCTGCCTTTCATCATACCCCATTGCTAAAAAAAATACTGTACTGCTGTGTTGCCTCCCCACCAGGTACTTGCCCGATTTCGAGCGCAAGGCACGGGTGGGTGTGCGGGCGCAGCCAGCCCGGAACCACTGAAAAAAGAGGCAGAGGTACATAAAGAGCAGCAGCTACACTCGCCGCAAAGGGGGGATTGTTACTTTTACTGCAGGGCTGCCTTGCTTGGCTGGCGCAGCCACCACCATCCAGGTGGACTTGCCTCCGTTTCAGCTTGTTCAGGCAAGTGTGCTTGCACGGTGAGCCTAAAAGAGCCTACGCATGCAACATCGGCACTGCTGCTGCTGCTGCTGATTGAGCTGGGCAAACACCACCAGAGGGGCCATGCACAGTGCCTGTTTTGACTAGTGAGTGTTGCAAGCTGTGAAACCCTGAGACCGAAAGTTAAAAGCAAAAAGTAAATGCAATTAAATACATTTGCAATTAAAAACAAAATCTCCATAAATGGCTATGTGTCGACTCTTCCACAAAACAATTTTAATATCCGAGCCACGACTTGTGATGCAGCTGTCATATGTGCAAAATATTGCAGCACAAGAACGAAAAGCCAACTGGCATGTTGCAAGTAGCTTGGGTACTAGTTGCCTGTCATATTGCGACACATTTCCTACAAACTGCGACTAGAGATACCTTTTCTGGCATAAATCAAGCAACATGAGGTGGCTGCTCAGAAGATAGGATTAGTACCCGGTTTTATCTTTCATAAAAGGAGTCACATGATAATGAATGGATCTAAATATTAGGCTTGACCCCATTTTCCCATTTATATACATGACATAAAACTATGTAATGCTTTTAAAGATCTTCCTCACAACTAAGTACTTCAGTGGTTTTTCTGAACGAGCACAAAAAGGAAAAGTTTCACCAGCAAACAAACGCAATTTTTCCCACAGCTAAAAACTTCGGCACAGCTTATGTCCCCACATTATCACCAACTTGCAGTCAGAAACTTTAACAGTAGAATCTAAATGATGTGGTCATGGTTGACATAAATTTAAGAATACAAAAATGTTAATTGAACCAATTAAAACACAATGTGTTCTACATTCAAAATGTTTGTCACCATAAATGTTATATTGCACAATTCATGAGGTTATGATCCCAAGAGCCATGACCACTAGCATCAACATATGATGGAAGCCCTTTATCATCTTTTGCTTGCTGCAAGGAGGAGCGTAACTCCCAAGTTGGCTGGCCCTCTTATTGGCTGTAAGGCTGCAATGTATGACTGTGCTCGGCTGCACTGTGTTGGTGTGAACTCTTGTCCATCCTCCCCATGGTCTTGTAGTGCTGTCTTTTTATTTTCACTGTGGTGGTCATGCAAGCAACTGTGGTGCCAACAGAATTTTATACAAAGATTACTGTAGATCATGCCTTTCGCCTCCAGAATTTTATTTGCTGATGATATCATGACTGAGTCTAGCGGAGGGGGGGGGGGGGTTGTGTGAAGCAATGAAGTTCTGAAAGAGTGGCTGCATCTGCACCCATGAAAGAAGGAAAGAGACCACGCCCCTGTAAGTGTATGCGATGATGTCACACAGCAGCACGTGAAGTGCAGCCACACGATTTCCACCAGCTGCTTCGAACAAGGTGTATTCCAGTTATCATGGAACAAGCCCATGGTTACTGGTTTGCAAAGTTGTAGCGAGAAGTGATGCACCATACTTTCTTGTTCACTTTGGGTTGCACAGATGGGCAGCCTAGTTTGAATCAACAGTGGCCTGCATTTCAAATTCGAATTAAGGAGAGTTTTACACCATTCATATACATGTCACATTGCTAGAACTAATATGCCAGTTTGAATTATCTGACAATTTGAATTATGTGAGTTTGAATTAACGAGGATGAGCTCAGCCATGACAGCAGGCATGTAAAATGCAGCAAGATCTCGAACTGAAGAAGTTCAAGACTGAACAAAAGTGTACGGCAAAGCCCTGTAAGAAATCCGTCTTCTTCCTTCCGAATGCTTTTGTTTACATATTTCTGCAGTACATTGAGCGTACGAAACATAAGTCAATGATTGTGCTGAGCCTTTCCAGATATGAGTAAATTTCTTTAAATCCATATCTGCTGCCTCAACACTTCAACTTTATTATGAAATTTTTGAATGAGTGTGCAAGATGTCCATCAATGAGACACTACTGCATGTTACAAAAAGCTGTGCGTTTTAAATAAGCCAAGAAACAGCGTACTGTTGCAGAAACAACAGAATGCCACTAGAAGTAATCAGTGCTGTACAACAAAAAACAGTGAGAATGCAAATTATTTGTTTAAGTGGCGTGCACATAATAATAGTAATGACTTTTTCTTTGCAAGTGCAAGCTAGTATTATAGAACATGTGATGTTTTTCAGGAATACATTTTTTTTCTGAATTTTATAACGTTTTTCAATCATAATGACGTTACCAATGCCACACAGTCTCAGCAAATAACTCGAGATTAATAATAGTACCAGCAGCAGCAACAGCAGAAAAAAAGAAGAGAAAAGGGAGGAAAGGGGAGCAGTTGACTTTTGTTCAATATATGTACTACATTACAAAAATCCATTAGAGTAAAGACCACCTGGGGGAGCAGGCTTTAAGCGATAAGCATTCTTTCATGCCAAAGAATGCAATTAAATTTTTACCTTTGAGGTGTGGTGAACTGCAAAAAAATCTGTATGCAGAAAAGAGTATTTAATGAGAAATCTGACTTTTTTATATATTGGTGAAACACACAATGCATTTTGTATCTCTGATTGTAGCATACTTCCCCAGGGAGTAGCAAGGGTGTTTTGTTGAGGCAGCAGTAAGGTTTGCGACAGATGTCACACAATAAGTTCTAGTGAATTTGTTAGGAGCCAGCAAAACCAAAAAAGGCCATATTTACAATGCATGTACATACCTCTTCATCATCGAGGTATGGTTCATACCAATCAATAAGGTCTGCCGGTGGCTGTGTGAACCTAAAATAAAGGCTGTTTTAAGTACACAGCAAGATTTCTCTAATAACAGGGGTGAGACAGCTAAAACTAAATTGGGAGCAGCTTTTGAAGCAGCAAAATTTCATTTTTGGAGCAGAACCTTGCTTTGGACCAGTTGGCGGCATTTAATATGTCGTCTTGAGAGCTTGAAAATAAAAATTTCTAGCAACGTGGGGGCACCAGTGCATTGGCTTATAATACACATAACACTGAAACAGATTTTGAGGGAAGTTTTTAATGAGATTATCGCTAGGTATGAACTGCACTACCTTTTTGCATACGCGACCTACCTAGCCCCCGTAACATGTGAAATAATATTTAAAGAAGGTTTTGTTTAAAACTAGGTTCCCTGTAAACATTTTAAAATATGAATCACACTCAAAAAGAAGTTCGAAAATTGTGATTGCACAAGAATCTTGCTTACGTAACAGTGTTCGTTCACTTAAAGAAAAGCCTCACATGTCACATGATAGCGCCAAGAGCTTTTAACAGGCAACAAAAGCATGCTGCACTGCCGTTCACAGCCACCTCGTGTGGGACCGACCCCCTTCAAAAGTGCAGCGCGAGAGCCAAGAAACCTCACCGCACTGACTATCTCGTAAAGCGTGTGCGTTTGGCACTAAGTTATAAGTGTGGCACTAAGTGATGGCAGTGATGGCGTAGTGGTTAGAACATCAGCCTCGCATGCAAGAGGTCCTTGGTTCGAATCCCGGTGCAGCATAGTTCCCAACCGGATTAAAAAAAAGTTCGCGTGGTGATGTAACTGCATTAAGAGGCCTGGGGTGCAGCCTCACTGGTGACCACCGCTGGTAACGCACTTCCTCACCAGAGAAGGATTGGCCACCTTGGCACAGTATCTGGCCACTACCTCCCACATGCATATGTGAATTAACTCATGGGCCTCAATCCCCAACGGCTGCGAAGGAACTGACCATGGCGGCCGTCAGATCTGCAACGCAGCAGAGGGTGCTAAGAATCTCTGGATCCAGACAGGCCGCCATTGGAACCTGAAATTCGCAACGTTTAACGCTAGAACCTAATCTAGTGAGGCAAGTCTAGCTGTCCTATTCGAGGAGCTAGAGGGCATTAAATGGGATGTAATAGGGCTCAGTGAGGTTAGGACGACAGATGAGGCCACAGTGCTACAGAACAGGCACGTCCTTTGCTACCTGGCTTTGGCTGAATGAAGAGAACTGGGAGTGGGGCTCTTTATCCACAGAAACATAGCTGGCAACATAGAGGAATACTATAGCATTATTGAAAGGGTGGTAGGTATCGTAATTAAACTCAATAAGAGATACAAGATGAAGGTATTACAGGTTTATGCGCCTATTTTCAGCCATGATGACGTATCAGTTAAAAGCTTCTATGACGACGCGGAATCGGTAATGAGTAAGGTAAAAACACAGTATACTATACTGATGGGAGACTTCAATGCAAAAGTAGGGAAGAAACAGGCTGGAGACAAGACAGTAGGAGATTACCGTATTTACTCGATTCTACCGCGCCCTCAATTGTAACGCGCACCCAATTTCCACGACTAAAAAAAAAAAAAAAAAACCTTAAGACATCGATTACAACGCGCACCCATTTTTCTCGCTGGCCCGCACGATCACATCACTCGAAAAAACGACTCCTTTCAAGAGCGTCTTCCATTTAAATATGAGGTACAACGAAGCTTCTGCCCATCTGACGTGTAACAGAGCATTGCCGTCACTGTAGTTTTACCGTGGACCGATGTCAGCACGCAAACTTGCTTCGCCCCCTTCTTCTCGACAGTTGTGGTGCCAGGCATGTTGAAGTAAAGAGGCGTCTGATCGACATTCCCGATTCGCCCAAGCAGGTAGCCGTTGTTGTGCCGCAACTTTAAGACGAACCTCCAAAAACTGTGAAGCTTTTCATCGTACTCCTCCACAAAACTTTTCGCATATGCCCCTTCTTCATAAAGTTAGTTAGCCAGCACCTGCTCGCTTTAAACTGGCTCCACATTAGACCTTTTTCTAAGGCTAATTGCATAGCCCGCACTTGGAGCAGTTCTGTCGTCATGGGCCACCGTGCCGCTCGCTGCTCAAGCACATACTCGCAGAGCAGCTCTTTAATTTGCGGAAACCGACCTTGCTGTGGTCTACTGAAGCCTTTGCGTGAAGCTTCGCTATTGACAATCTTCTGCTTTTGTTTCTGCCAGTCCCGCACGCATGTTTCGGAAACTCCAAACGACCGCGATGCAGCCCGATTTACGTCAGTTTCGGCACACGCGATGACTTTTCTTTTAAAAGCGGCACCGTGGTGCACTCGTCGAGTTTTTGGAGTCGGCCCTTCCATGCCGTCGATGCTAATTCACACCAAGATGACGAACTCCTCAGCGCACGTACGAAGTGCCGCACATGGGAAACATATAGGCAAAAATGGCCGACGCGCCATGCCGACGCACGTAGGGGGCGGCCATTACGGAATGCCGATGGCAATAGCACGACCGTACTCATTTTTTTTTTTTCGTACTCGATTCTAACGCGCATGCGATTTATGAACTCGCTCAACCGGAAAAAAACTAGAATACTAGAATGTCAATACTAGAATTGACAGAAGGGAGCTACTAGTAGATTTGCAGAATGCAATAATTTATGGATTTTGAATACCTTCTACCAACAGCGAGGGTACATAGCCTTCATAGATTACAAGAAGGCGTTTGACTCGGTAGAAATATTAGCAGTCATGCAGACACTGTGGAATCAGGGCGTTGACGAAGCATATATAAATACCCTGGAAGAAATCTATAGGGGATCAACTGCTACCACAGTGCTTAATAAAGAAACCAACAGAATACCAATCAAGAAGGGTGCAAAGGCAGTGGGATACAATTTCCCCAATGCTATTTACCGCGTGTTTACAGGAGGTTTTCTGAGGCCTAGAATGGGAACAGTTAGGCATAAGAGTTAATAGAGAGTACCTTAGTAACCTGCACTTTGCTGCTGGCATTGCTGAGTAACTCAGCGGACTAATCACAACTCATGATTACGGAGTTAGCCAAGGAGAGCAGAAAAGTAGGTCTTGAAATTAATCTGCAGAAACGAAAGTAATGTACAACAACCTCGGAAGAGAACAGCGCTTCGAGATAGGCAATAGTGCATTTGAGTAAAGAACTACGTCCATTTAGGACAGATAATAACCGCAGAGCAGAACCACGAGACTGAAGTAACTAGAAGAATAAGAATGGGGTGGAGCACACTTGGCAACCACTCTCAAGTCATGACAGGTAGATTGGCACTATCCCTCAAGAGGAAGATATATTGTGAGGAACCGGTTTATTCAGCCAGGCTCGAGCTAAATGACGCTGGTGATGATATTTTCAGATAAAGAAGATGTACAGGTGATGATGATATCAAAGAGAATAAAGAGTCATTCGCTTGTCGCGCTCACACTAATTCCCCCGCGCGGTGAAAGCGGCCGCCTGGTCGCTTGACAGTATTATGACATGCGTCGCGCATAAGGCTTTAAACGAGATACGTGTACTATCTCTGTTCCTCGGCAACGATGATCAGGACTAGCGCTAAGAGGAGAAACGCGGTAATTGACAGGAGATGTCTGTTCGACCACCGTGTACGGCCCAATGAAGCGGCTGATGAATTTGTCGCATAGGCCGGGGACGCGTAGTGGAGTCCATAGAAGAACTTCGTCACCAGGGGAAAAACTCACAACACAGCGAGACGAGTCGCAGCGAGATTTTCGAGTGTCTTGAGAGAGGCCGATGTTAACACGGGCCTGGTGACGGCAGTGTGCGAGACGAGATAGGAATTCTTCAGAGAAAGGAGCCGTCGAGGGTGCAGGGGCCGAAAGGAAAGAGACATCCAGAGTGAAACTCGGCGAGCGACCATGGACGAGAAAAAATGGAGAAAAGCCGGTAGTGCGTTGAGCAGCCATATTATAGGCGAATGTCACGAAGGGTAGAATTGCATCCCAGTTCGTGTGGCTGGGGTGAACGTACATGGCGATCATGTCCGATAGGGTCCGATGAAACCGTTCAGTCAATCCGTTGGTCTGCAGGTGGTAGCTAGAAGTGGTCTTGTGAACAGTGTTCGAGGCACGCAAAACTTGCTCGACAATGGAAGATAGGAAGACTTTGCCACGATCACTGAGGAGAATGCGTGGAGCTCCATGACGCAAAAAGATGTGGCGAAGAAAGAAATCTGCGATCTCAGTGGCAGTCCTAGATGGTATAGAAGCTGTTTCTGCGTAGCGGGTAAGGTGGCTGACGGCCGTGACAATCCAGCGATTCCCATTGGATGATATAGGAAGAGGGCCATACAAGTCGATTCCAACGACTTCAACAGGCGAGGCGGGACAAGGAAGAGGTTGCATTAAGCCAGCCGGAGCAGTTGTCGGTCGTTTTCGCCGTTGGCAATGGACACAGGAGGCGACGTACTTAGCGACGGCTGAAGAGAGGCCAGGCCAAAAACAATGACTTCGTATTTTGTCGTAAGTCTTGTGATAGCCTAGATGAGCGGCGGTTGGATCATCATGAAAGGCTTCCAGAACTTCACGTTGCAGAGAACGTGGGATGACGGGTACCCACTTGTTGCCATCGATGTGGTAAATGTAGCGACATAAAGCATCACCGACAAGCTTAAATTGTTTAAGTTGTCGACGGAGTCTGGCGTTTGGAGGAGTAGTAGAGCCGGTCAAGCGGTCAACAATGGTGCGGCAGTATGGGTCGACACGTTGTTGTGAAACAAGGACGGATAGGGTGGCAGGTGATGAACTTAGCACTGCGATTGGAGAGGTGCTGTCGTTTTGGAGTATCGATGATGAGTGGCTTCCGCTGGGCAAAAGACAGCGCGATAGAGCATCAGCATCTTGATGCTTCTTCCCAGATCTGTTGGCGACATCGAAATCATACTCCTGCAAGCGAAGCGCCCAGCGACCGAGCCGACCCGATAAGTTTTTCAGCGATGAAAGCCAGCATAGGGCGTTATGGTCGGTCACGACGGTAAAATGACGGCCGTAAAGATATGGTCGGAATCTTTGCACTGCCCAAACAACAGCAAGGCACTCCTGCTCGGTGATAGTGTAGTTCTTTTCTGGAGCGGTAAGAGCACGACTTGCGTAAGCAACGACGCGTTCGCGTGAGTTTTTGTCACGCTGCAAGAGTACCGCACCAAGACCATGACTACTTGCGTCGGTGTGAAGGATGGTGGGTGCGGTGGAATCGAAGTGGCACAATACCGGATCCGACGTGAGGGCTTGCTTCAATGCCGTGAAAGCGCTTTCGCAGTCTCCGGACCAAATGAAGGGGACGTTCTTTGCGAGGAGTTGATGGAGTGGAGACGCAATTTCCGCGAAACCACGTATGAAGCGTCGGAAGTAAGAAGATAACCCAAGAAAGCTGCGCAGGTCCTTTTGACGTAGTGGACGAGAAAAATCGAGGACAGCGGCAAGCTTCTCGGGGTCGGGCCGAATTCCTTCTTTGCTTACAAGGTGGCCGAGAACCTTGACTGTCTTGCTAGCAAAGGTACATTTCTTGGTGTTAAGCTGTAGACCGGCTTTTGCAAGGCATGTGAGGACTTCGTCAAGACATTGTAGATGCTGCGAGAACGTGGATGAAAACACTACTGTATCATCGAGATAGCACAGACATGTTTTCCATTTCAAACCACGCAATACGCCGTCTATCATGCGTTCGAAGGTGGCGGGCGCATTACAGAGTCCAAAAGGCATCACATTGAACTCGTACAACCCATCTGGCGTTGAAAAGGCGGTCTTCTCTTTATCAGACTCTGACATTGGTATCTGCCAGTAGCCTGACCTAAGGTCGAGGCTAGAAAAATACTCTGCGCCCTGTAATGAATCCAGTGCATCGTCAATCCGAGGGAGGGGATAAACATCTTTGCACGTTATTTTGTTTAGCGCACGGTAATCGACGCAGAAACGCACTGTCCCATCTTTCTTTTGAACGAGAACAACTGGGGATGACCAGGGACTCGAGGAAGGACGTATGATGTTGCGTCGTAGCATGTCCGAGACGTTTTCCTCGATGTTGCGTTCTGCCTGAGACACGCGATATGGACGCCGATGTACAATACGAGAGCCGTCAGCCTGGATGCTGTGAGTAGCGGTGGTAGTCATGTTGAGGGCGGGCGAGTTGACGTCAAATAGAGAACGGTGTCTATTTAACAGGGCGAGCAAATCTTCAGTTTGATCAGGTGTTAAGTCATTGCTTATTGTTGCGGACACAGGTGTGGCAGAGGCATTGAATGGCAGTGATTGTGACTTCGGAACACCGTTGTGGTTGTTGTTCGGAAGAGTAACAATCGCAACAGGCTCGCTGTCGACCGCGCAAGATACTGTTGAGCCACAGGGGAGCAGTACACACTCGGGCGTTTGATTTATGGCGGTTAGGTACGTAGACCCATCGAAGAAGCGAATAAGCCATGGTGTGATCACAATGCCCCTACGTAGGGTATGACCGTAAGGGAGAATTAGTACATCGCCATCCACAATGTCGGTGCAATTAACACTTATAATTTCTTCGATGTATGGCCGAAGTACATAATCTGACTTGGTGACAAGGCGGATGCGTCCATCGTGTTCAAGCGGAGAAGAGTCAGTGGCATTTAGATGCAGGAGGCGCTGATGACATGATATGAAAGCGGACGCAGAAGACAAGAAATCCCACCCAAGAATGAGAGCATGGGCGCACTCACGAAATACCGCGAAAACAATGTGCTGATGAATGCTTTCTATGCAGACACGAACGGTACACTGTGCAAGTGGACGAATGAGAGCGTTGGTCGCCGCACGTAGAGATGGGCCGCCATAAGGTGTGGTGACCTTTCGAAGGCGGGAACAAAAAGCACGAATAATCGAAACGGCAGCGCCAGTGTCTACAAGAGCCTCAACACGTACACCTTCTACAAACACTATCAAATTTGATGGCCGCTCTAGAGGAATTGTTAGCTGTCCAAGGGATGCAGTTTCCCCTCCTAAAACTGCATTGGGGAGTTTTCCGCGTGGGCATTCGTGGAATGGGAGGCGGGCCGTAGAGGCGACACTGAACGGCGACCTGGCGAAGGCGACCTGCGGCGCGACGTACGGAAATTCCCAGCATGTCCGTATGGTAAGTAGGTGACTGTGAACGGTAATAGGACAATCGGGAGGGTGGTCGTAGGTAGTTCATGGTCGGACGGAAGCTTCGATGTTCTTCGGGAGCGTAGCCGCGTTGCTCGTCTTGTTGGCGCCTTCGACAAAATCGAGCGATATGTCCTCGATAGCCGCAGTAGTAACAGATTGGTCGAGGTGGGCGCCGAGATGCGTAGTAAGGTGGTGCACGCACTGGCGGTGATAACGAAGCCACAGTTGTATGGTCTGCTGTTGTAGGCACAGAAACGGTGGGTGCAGCAGAGAGCGCGGCAACTTCGGCGTACGTGCGCGTCTGGCGCACGCAGGGACTGTTGGAACACGTCCCACGCGATGCGATCTCTTGTTTAATCAGGTCTCGCAAGCTATCTTTTTCAGAAGGGAAAGTAACTTCCGCAGCACAGGAAGAGCAGCGCCCGTGCAGCTCTTCACGAACGATGTCGCGAATAAGCGCACGCAAGTCGAGGGGTGCAGGCAAACGAACGTCGGTGGCATCGTAGCAAAGGCGAAGAGACTGAAACTCGTCAAGTTGCTGACAGATGGTTATCACGTCCTGGGTGGTGGCAGGATTTTGCGTGGCGAGGGCGTTAAAGGCGACGGTGTTAATGCCTTTAATAATGTGGCGTATTTGGTCGTTCTGAGACATGCCGGTGTTAACGCGCTTGCACAGTGCAAGGACATCCTCAATATAAGAGGTGTAAGATTCACCCGGCAGCTGCGTGCGTTCAGCGAGTTTCTTCTTTGCTGCCTCAGTGCGAACTGCAGGGGCACCAAATACCTGACGAATTTGCTGAAAGTGTCCAAGTCGGGAAGATCCGGGTGGTGGTGCCAGAACCAAGTTTTCGCAACATCAGACAAGTAAAATGGGGCGCTGCGCAACTTCTGTGGATTGTCCCACCTGTTCAAATCGCTGACAAGGTCGTAGTTCTTGATCCAGTCCTCGACATCATCGCCTCGGAGACCGGAAAACACAGGTGGATAACGCAGGCAAATGTTGTTGGGCGGAGCGGGTGGCGGTGGCTGCAGTAGGACAGCGACGTTGGATGGGCCAGGGTTTTCTTGGGCTGCCATGGCAGGGGGTTGTATGCGACGACCCGAGCGGAGCTCCAGCGAGAACGGGCGAGAGGACTTGAGGGAACGAAAAGCACAGTCCACCACTTGTGAGGAACCGGTTTATTCAGCCAGGCTCGGGCTAAATTACGCTGGTGATGATATTTTCAGATAAAGAAGATGTACAGGTGATGATGATATCAAAGAGAATAAAGAGTCATTCGCTTGTCGCGCTCACAATATAACAGCTGCATCTTGCCGGTACTTAGCTCAAAGCAGAAACCTGAAGACTTACAAAGAGGGTTCAGCTTGTATTGAGGACGACACAGCGAGCAATGGAAAAGAAAATGGAAGGTGTAACTATAAGAGACAAGAAAAGAGCAGAGTGGATTAGAGAAAAAACCGGGATTAAGGATATAATAGTTAAAATCAAGAAGAGGAAATAGACATGGGCCGGGCATGTAGCACATAGACAGGATAACCGCTAGTCATTAAGGGTAAATAACTGGATTTCTAGAGAATTAATTGATTGATTGATTGATTTGTGGGGTTTAACGTCCCAAAACCACCGTATGATTACGAGAGACGCGGTAGTGAAGGGCTCCGGAAAATTCGACCACCTGGGGTTCTTTACCGTGCACCCAAATCTGAGTACACAGGCTTACAACATTTCCGCCTCCATCGAAAATGCAGCCGCCACAGCCGGGATTTGATCCCGTGACCTGCGGGTCAGCAACCGAGTACCTTAGCCACTAGACTACAGTGACGGGGCGATTCCTAGAGAAGGTAAGCGGGTTAGGGGGAGACAGAAGGTTAGGTGGGCAGATGAGATTAAGAATTTTGCGGGTATAAATTGGCAGCAGCAAACACAGGGCAGAGTTGACTGGCGGAACATGGGAGAGGCCTTTCTCCTGCAGTGGACGTAGTGAGGCTGATGATGATAAGCGAATGTTACTGATAACGCCTCTCCACGTGAGCAACCATGTGTAATTAATATGGCACACGTTGGCCAGTTCTATTTATTTTTTAATATCTACAGGTCATCACCATCGATGTAGAACTCCCGATAATAAATCGACTTACGATTGCTGCCCGCTCTGCTCCGTGACTCGCGTAAGCGCTCGCGCAGGTAAGAAAATCCCTGTCCACGCAAATGAACCACCTAACATAGAGAGGCAGGTTTTATTGCAAAGAAAGAAGAAAAGAAAGAAACAAAGTCACACTGCCGCTGACCGAAACACTAATCGAGATAAGTCTAAAGCTTGTGTAGCCCAGGGCAGGCATGCATGCAGTGACGCCTCTTAAAGCGCTCGTGGCGAGTTTTGATAACAAAACAGAGCAGTGGCAAATCACCATTCATGAAAACTGTGCCAAGTGATCGCCGATGCGTCATAAATCATGAATAAAGGGCTGAGATGCCCATTAATATCATTTACAATTGTTTGAACCCGCGTTCTGTCCCCACGGCTTCACATGTAACCAAGTGTTTCTCTTTTCCTGCAGACACCGATGTGCGTATTTCGCGTGCGATGGCCTTTTCTAAATGCAAAATGCAATGAGAACTCGCTTGTCTAAATAGATTAGAAGCTAATAGGCATAAACCGGAATGGGTTGCACACCTTTTGCCACTAATAAAACCCATTTTAATAACCAATGTGCACGCACCAGAGCATCGAGGAGACGCTTCGGTTGCAGGGAAATGACTCCAGATTTACAGTTACTCGCTTACGGCAAACACGCACTCGTAGGTGACCGCACAGAGAAGCGTCGACATGAAAACCGCAGTGATTAGAGGAACGCGCTACGCATAACAAAAAACCTGAGAGTCAACTCCGCTAAGCTTGCCACTCAGCTCGGTGGTTTTCACTAGCCGATAGTGGCACAAGAACACGCAGCCTAGCTAGTAGAAGCAGCACGCTCGATGCACGGCAGCACATGTTTGCGGGGTCACGTATATTTGCAATAGTTTAAAGGAGAATATGGTTTTCACTAGCCGATAGTGGCACCAGAACACGCAGCCTAGCTAGTAGAAGCAGCACGCTCGATGCACGGCAGCACATGTTTGCGGGGTCACGTATATTTGCAATAGTTTAAAGGAGAATATGGCGGCATCATAGGAGCCTTCATCACCAGAAAGGTGCAAATTGGAAAAAAAAAAAAAAATTGGGTGCATCTTATTAGTTAATCTCGGCGGTTTTTTCTCCACTGAAGCTGAGGTTGGCATCAAAGCTCTAGCTTTCGAGGCTGCTTTGAAGCAGTTCGGTGTAATTTTTTGCAAGTTTTATGCTTTTAGAGCAGCTTGGCGCAAGAAAGCGGAAATGTATAAAAAATGTGCAATATGCACAGCTGTCTCACCCCTGCTAATAAGAACAGCGAACCTCATGGCATCCTACAGGTTCAACATGAATAAAACAAAAACCAAAAAATATGCAAATATCCATGTACACCATGCTTCCCTAGACTTCTTTTACAGCTACACACTCATGTATCCAAATAAAAATAAAATAATAGCACTTTTGCCTTCTTGTATATACACAGAGCAAGTACTAGACAGCAAACGTTTAAATGAGGTGCTGAAGAAAACAGCTATACTAATCCCTACAATGTCCATGGAAAACATATCAACTATTAGTTTTTTATGAGGCTTTACTTCACAGTGATAGCCGAATCCCTTTTTGTATAAGCATTGAATACCTCTAATACAAAAGACGTGTGGTTCCATTAGAAACTTCGACTCCTGAAAGCCAGCCTAGACTCTATGGTGACCTATGATGAAATCTTGCATGTATCAGTAACAATTGATGTTCGAAACTGCCGTTTACAGTGAGAAAAACCTTCCATACAGCAGACAATAAATGCTTTACCGAGAGTTATGGCAAAAACAGAAACAGCAAAGCTCCTTGATGTCTAGAGCTCTCACTCCTCAAACTAATAAATAGCATACCTGATGTACATGAACCCGAGTGCACGGATGTAAGGGGAATCACAATGGTTCAATAGGCCAACCAATTGCTTGCGAGTTAACTTAAGGGTGAACAGCTTGTAGAGGATGCAGAATGCGGTGGACACAATCCCGCCTGCTCCAACTCCCCGTACCTGCGTAAAAGTAATGTTATATTAAACATGTCCACAGTGCTCTGTGTTTGGCCCCCGATTCTATGGCTCCTTACAAAGCACTATCATTTCAGAGTCGCTAGGAAAACCTTAGATGATTGGAGTCCCAATACAAAACAACAACAACAAAAAGTGTACACACACATATATAAGTTATGTCCTGCTGAAATTTGTCGTAATTTTACAGGAAAAAATTTCTCTGGTGCTCATTTGCCTTTGAATTGCGAGCAAGTCAAATTCGAATCAACTCGGGCTTTTTTTATGATGATATATGGTCTTTATTGGCGCAAGGGCAATACCTGGCCAAAGAGCCCCACAAGAAATTACATTAAAATGGCTTGATGCGTGGTTTGCGGTGATATGTTGAAGATGCATACTATGGAGCTGTTACGTGGCTGTATACAGGCCTAAAACTCCACGCTATTAGGCAGATGAAACATAGATAAGTATTTAAAATCATGAGGGTGACATGAAATGCGTGTAACACGAATGAATGGAAGAGATTGCTGTATTCTATTTACACATTTCACAGTACATATTTCTGTACCTTCCTCTTGTGCATAGAAGTCTTTTTTTTTTTTTTTTTTCATTGGACCCACAACTAGCCTGTGGCGAGATGTCCAACCAGTTTTGGTATTTCTGCATTTTACGCCTGCAAATGAAGAATTCAATTAAATTAATACTGTAATGAGGTATATGGCATGAGCACGAATGCCTCGTAAATAGCCCTTGTTTCCAAGGTTCGCGAGGCAGGTGCCATTTTAATGTATCAACACAATAGCAACCTCTCCTCAGAGAGGTCTTACTACGGAGATGCCTGAAAATATTACGTGAAAACTGTTTACATTCTTTAAAAATGTGAACAATGATTGCTTTAAATTGAACAATGATTGATTTAAAATGTGAACAATGAAGCTGGTCAGCCAGTACATATCCTTGGATCGCACGGTGCCCTCGCACCCAGCACACTACGAAATGTCGTTTTAGTTGGTCTACACAACACAAAAGAGAATAAAGTGAGATAAAGACAGAATTTTTTAACTCTTTTCAGAGTTGATCACGTACAGACGACAGTGGACATACACGTCAGTACGCGCTGTTTTTGGCTCAGTGCAAATAGTGTGCAAATAAAGATCAGTCACTTTAAGCAGACAGGAGAGAAAAATATTTTTTTAAATCTTTCTTTTTTTACATTATTTGAAATCTGCAACCTTTTCTGAACCAGCATCAGTCATTTGTCTGTCTTAGTACGATCTCTATTCTCTAAAAACGGCAGATTTCAAAACTTGTGCGGTGGCCTTCCGTAGCTATGGATTCCTTGCGGTTCAAGCATCATAGCCATAGGGAGAAGTTACAGTTTCCTAACTGGAGTACATTTGGGACATTCAGAAAATAACAAGCCCAGAACTGCGAAAAACAAAACAAAGCAGTGGCACCAAGCTTTCTGTTGAGAAGCTGGTTGGGGACGTCTTAGTGGTGTCATCATTAGCAAGCACCAAGACTATTATCACTGGGCCGTTAAATGAAATAGAGCCAGCTTGGAGGACACTCGAAAAGTTGTCCGGTCCAGATATTTTCCCATGGCATCAAAGGATACAAATCAATCCCAAGGCCTATGGCCTTTGCTCCAAGTATGCCGAAACTTGGTGTAAGTTCAACAAAGCCCAGTTGAATGGTGAACCATTTGTTCATAAAGAACACTTTCCAGCATCTGTTATTGAGGCTGTTAAGCCAAATTATGTAAAATTAGTTCATCCAAAATTACTTGCTAAATAGCTCCATGGGAAAAGGCAAAACCATAACGAGTCGTCGGATTGACGCTTGGTAGCACGCTAAAGAAAAAAGAATGTTTGCCCTTGGCACCAAACACTGAAAATATGCACTCTTGATGCTGTGTTCACTTTAAATGATGGTAATATAGCCCATGTGAATGTGCTGCATTGTTTTGTAATTTTGCCAGGGCACTACACAGTGCACGGCCTGCGTACCCTTGACCTGCGTCGACAGTACTGTGTTGACACAGCTGTATAGCAGGCGACTAATGAGGCTCGCCAGGCAAGACGTTTTAACACAAAAAGAAAAAATGATATAGGTGATGGGTTTCTGGCTAGTGCATATTGAACAAGTTCTTCAATTTGCTGCTATCTCATTGAACTCTCCGAATAATGCAATTTTCAACTTTAAATGCAATCACCTCAAAACAAGCTTTTCTCGTACATGTTCATTTTTCTCAGCAACCACAATATCTAGAATCATAGATTCCAGCCAGTATTTAGATAACGTAACAGGGAATATGCTGAAGCAGAATTATTGTTGTGTGAAGTGCTCTTGTGCAACACAACATCTAATAGCTATTATCGAGTATAATTAGGTACTTAAAGTAAAAAATTCGCAAAAAATGAGCATTACAATTTTCAGTGCTAAATCTGCTTTAGTAAAAATAGGAATGGCTCATGATCACAATGATAGTAAAATAATTACTATAGCTTTTATGGTTATGGAGACAAAGGTACATAAACTTTGCCTAAAATACATAGCAGGTATTGGTCGCGAGATCGAGCAGAGTCACCACCTGGCGGAAACTGGCCGAAACGGTGAAGTGTGGATTCCTCCTTGCATCGTCTGCTAGCCAAGTTGTGTTTCTATGTGTGCCAATGTCATGCATGTTCTGGAAATGTGGTTTGTTTGGCCATGTCAATGCGAGTGTAACTGTTTTCACGTAGGCCTGAAACAACGTACGAAAGCATTTCGTCTTGCTCGGCTCCTAATGCACGTAATAAGATCGGCAAGTGAAACTTTCCAGAATGCTGTTTATTGTCATTTTACCCTCCATTCATCAGAATAATTTCCCAGTGGGTGGCACTTTCTGTTTCAAGCACTTTGCAAAATGCTTCTGGCATCCTCCCAAACATGAGAACTATTAAATGCTGTGTGAATGCAGCGTTTTATAGCGACTCGGCTGTTAAAAAAAACTGGCTCTAGGTCATGCACTTGCGCACGGTTGATAGGTATACAGCTAATGCACAGTAGTTTATCGATCATGCGTGGAGCCTTAGTCGTGTTTATGTGGCCGTGGTAACACCACATAAAAATATTACTATCACATAAACTGTGAGACTTTCGTACTTACACTGTACTTGACACTTTCGCGCCTATCCCCGTCTATATTATGTTTCCGATGTTTACAACTTCAATATTTGCCCTGTTTTAAACAGTTTTAGACCCCTTGCGCTATCTAACGTGTAAAAGAAAAAGTATTATATCAGTTTTGCTTTCGTTTCCCTTTTTTAACCGTAAGGTGATTTTAAAGCCCCTTTCCATGGGCGCGAGTGAGCGTGCATAGTTTCAATCATGGCGTTGACACCGCGTGTGACCGCTTGATGAAAACGGCGAATTTTGGAGGATTCTCGTGCATCTGGAATGGAATATTCAAATGACGACAACAGCACAGGCCCGGAAAACGACATCGACACTTTTGATTTCTGCGCGGACGACGAGAGTTCGCCAACCGCCCCGGAACATCAGTGGCCGTCTAACGGTGAGTTTAGCTTTGTTCTCGGGCCGCGTTATTGCCAGCATGCGCCGGTTAAGTTGATCTGAAGTGTTCTGATGGTTAGGTTAAGTTAATTTGGTTTTTATGGCGCAAAAGCAGCTAAGGCTATGCTGCGCCAGACACAAGACTTTCAGGAATGGACAATGAAAAGATGAGATTTTAAAGCTTATTTAACAGATTACATTCTTTCAGAAAGTTTAGCAAGTCAGGCAGAGGTACTAGAGGGTCATCTTCTAGGAACAAAGGAGGGTGTAAAGGTACGTGTTGTTTGTATAGCTTGCTGAAATGTTTTCGTCTCTGTGTTTCAATGGTAGGACATGTGATTAGGATGTGCATAAGTGTTAACGCTTCTTGACATTTTTCACACGTTGGTTGTTCTTCCTTTACGAGTAAGAAGTTGTGTGTCAAGTGTGTGTAACCAATGCGAAGTCGGCATAATACAACTTCAATAAACCGTTGCTGGTGACGGCAGGTCTTCCATTCCCCGAGTGTGAGTTTCAGCAGGTGGAGCTTATTGTTCATGCAGGTGTCCCATTGCTTTTGCCATTTTGCTAGTAGAGCCAGGCGAATTGTTCTCTGGATATCTTTAAGGGGAATTTTCACTTTTGTCACTGTTTTATGGGCTGCCTGGGAAGCATACTTATCTGCTTTTTCGTTTCCGGGTATCCCAACATGACTTGGGACCCAGCATGTTCTGATGGTTAGGGCTCTTATCTGCAGAGCGCCCACTTCCTTCGGGCGAAAATTGCCGGCGGCAGCGCAGAGACTGCAGTTTTGTGCGCGGAGATAGCCGGGAGTAAACCTTGGAACTGCGTTGCGTAGCGTCGCGCGGCGCTTCGTGAGCGCTGTCGACTTTTTGTTTTTTACTGTTCAAGTTATTGGAGAGCTATGCAAAAGCACAAATAAATATGCTTGGACGCATTTTTTTCAGAAGCCAACGTACAGCGAGAGAGACGGTTCTTGGAGGTCCCACAGTCCATTTTGATGCTCCTACACGAAGTGCTCCTCAGGGCTAAACGGCACCAGCCAATATATATATATATATATATATATACATATATATATATATATCAGGAGCTGCAAATTATGCTATGACCAAAGAAAAGTTAAACAGAAAGCAAGTGTTTTCCGTGAAACATGCGTAGCAAACCTGCGTCTTACCGCATCGCAGAACTGCTCCGCACGGTGGCATGAAAGACACTCCGTGTAATGTTATTTTATGTACGCAACAACCTCTGTATTCACAGCGCTTATATTTACAGGATAATTGTGTGTGCTCTTAGGGCTTAAATGTATATTTTGTTTTTTTATATGCTTAGCCTGCTCAGAGCAGTGTTGATTGTTCTATTAAATTTCTTTGTTCATGTTTACAATGTTTTTCATTTCACGATTTTTTACATACTACTGTTAAATTTATTGTGGTTTCAAACTGACCGTGTTTGAAAGATAACATTTAGCTGTACAATTTGACACCATAAATATTACCAAAAGTAACATTGGGTGCCCTAAATTATTAAGGTTTTCTGGACTACCCAAGAACGGCCAAATTTCTCGCGGTCGCGAAAGTGTTAACAAAGCTACCGTATGCAACCGTGTTCTTAGATTTAAGAACACTTTAAAGAGCCCAGACGTTGAAAATTCAGACTGCATTCTGACTGAAAAATTCAGACTGAAAATTTTATCCTTTTTACATTGTTTTCAGCATTTGTGTGGCATTGTTATTGACCGACAGAAGGCAGTGATAACTAACATGCTTATCCAAATAACCAGGTCTTTGTTGTAGCCACGTCATGCACATAATCCATCGATGAAAGCTTTCTGCTGAAATCATATAAGATTTTTACTGGTGCAAGAACACGTGCGTACATGTAGTAAATGCAGTTTAGCACAGAGCGCCGACAGCCACTAAGCTTTCCTGACTAGCCTTATCGACTGTCCCACATTTCATGATGAACAGAATGATAGAAAAGAATCATGCGTATAAGATGCGAACGGTAGTACTCAACGAATCGCACAGATATACGGGCTTTCTGCAATTTTTTTTTCTCTCTTTTTTGTAGTATGCAGATGACAAAAATGTAAATAAGTAGTTCAGTCACGCTACAGCAGTGCATAGCAGGCAGAGCACAAGTTGACCTCGTACAAACAACACAGCAAAGGCATGATTTAGTGCGAAAGCGGGAGGAAAATCACCCACGGCGAGCATTACTATGAAAGGCAGAAAGCACTTTACTCGAGGGTAATGTTAACGTTGCATAGGCGTCGTACACTGATTCAGTAGAGAAGAGCGTAGATGTTAATGGCAAAACTGTCAAAAACTCATTTTATCCCCGGACAATCGGCTCAGACCGCATGCAACGAAGCACCGCTCCGTGCATACGCACCGCCGACTGCCTACCCACACTAGCGCGGGGATAGCGCTGCCACCTATAGCCTGATCTCACAGAAATAGGGCTTACCCTGTTCCCTTACGATGGCCAGACTGAAGGTCTGCCCAAGTGCTCAGCTTTACACAGGGTGCTTCTTTTTTTTAAGACAATAGAAATTTTTAATTAAAAATTCTATGACAAGACTCCAGTTGTTTTCGCACAAGAATTCTCACGAATTCCATGTCGGGGCAGAAATATATTATTGGAGCTAAAATAAGGCCTATGTGGTTAGTTAACAACCCATTAACTTTTAACTCTCCGACTTCAGTGTAGTTGTTTATATTACAAAGTTGTAGTGCATGACAGTTTATGGCATAAACATTTTTTTCAGAAATCGCAAAGGGTAAAATTAAATTGAAACTGTCATTATCAAATTTTAAAAGGGTTTACAATACCTTTTTAAGCATTTATCAAATAGCCTCATTAAGAGAGCTTACTGCCTCACGAATCGGCTTCCGCAAAAGTTTCGACAATCTGTCAAGTACGGAGGGAATCACAGAAATTTGTCGCAAGCGTCAAGCGCCCTTAATATTCGTTTCGTACCGGCGAGCACACAGAAAGCTTGTACACAGGAGGGTTGACAAGGGGGCAAGATGTGTATGTTTGCCAGTGCACATCATGACCATGAGCATTTTCTTTAATTTCATTTTTCATTGTGGCTGGGAAGACGCACGGGCACGTGGCGGCATCCCCCAGTGGCCATGGTAACTATGCAGCTCACAAAGCTCAAATCAGCCAATTGACGAGGACTTTGGGTTTACGGCATCGCTTGCCGAGAGAAGCTGGAACAATTTCTAGCTGACTTTGAGAATGAGTTGTCAATTGCAGTCAAGGTGCTACACTATAATATTAGGCTGGCATGTTTGCACCAGCCAAGACTACTGATCAACAGCATTTTCTGACCAAGCTAAAAAGGTGTTACGGTCCCCTATAATTAAAAAGGTACCGACACGAAATTTCGTGGCCAAAACAGCCTACGGGATCGATTTCCATGAACATGCATAAATCGTCTGCAAAATATTAATAGCGAATAAAGCTTGGAATGTATTTTACAGTATTTTCAAGTTTGAAAACTGCAGGTATTGACACTATCCAAAGAGGCCCCTTTAATTCACTCACGTCACCACGCTGCAGTAAATAAAATAAGTTGATGACGTCACAGCCACCCTTTTGCCGCGTTGGTTCTAGCAGTCTATACTTCTGTGTAGTTGGTCATGAGTGCGTGGCCACGCGTTGGAAGTTTCGTGTTTGGCAATACTGCAGTTCTGTTTCGTATTCGAAAGGAATTCTTGATGCAGACCGTTTAGAAGCGCGTCGCAGTTCTGTGTGCTGATGTGGTCAAGAGCGGCACATGCTAGATGACAGTAGTTGCACTCGACGGCTTGTTGTTGTTTGGAGCTCTATTAAATCAAAATTGAAACTGGTCGATAAAAAGGGGCCTGTCTGTCACATGCTGCAGCAAACGATGTGCTATGCTATGACAAACAGGCCAACTAAACATTGCAGCCATTAAACATGAGGCCAAAATTTTTTTTGTGTCGGTACCCTTTTAAGGAAGATATCGAAACCGATCACACGCACCGCACACGAAGCGTGGCCTCTCTGGTATGACTGTCCGGAACTACTCATGACAAGGAAGTCACTGAGCTTTATTTGTGCAGTGCATGTAGTGCTCTTATACAAAGAAGTAGCAATGAGCAGCAGTGCAGCATGTCTGGGTTGTCGCCCAATTAGAGTGTGTGGTACGCTTACAACTGTGCAAGGCCACATGTCCTACTATGCAGATAGTTGAAAATGTTTTTGTAATAGAGTTATCAGCAGTTACACATCCTCCCACTCTCCATCTATCAGCAATTAAAGGGGCCATGGAAAAAACGAAGCTGCCTGCTTCTAATTTTCCCTGCTTTTATCGGAATTAGACATGCTGATTGCAAAATATTTTGGGGAAATATCAACGTGATAGCATTAAAGCGCTCGTTTAGCAGAAATTCCGCAGTAGGTGTTGGTGTGACGTCGTCATTTTTGAGCGAAAGATCATCGCCTTGTCCATGACCGAAAAATTGAGAAAGATGCAAATAAAATTAATGCTATCCATGAGGCTCGAACCCAGGGCGTCCGCATGATAATCAGGTGTTCTACCACAGGGTCACGACATTTGTTGAAATTGCTTTAGAAAAAAAACACGAATGTCATGTAGTAGAAGAAGTCTTTTAATACATCAAGTATTGCATGGCAGAAGCATAGAATCGTGCCAGGCATCAAAAGGTATTGAGTAACGAGTAGGTGTTTTAAAGGCCCACTCATTACAAAGAGCTCAGACATATTTAATTATTATCAGCCGCAGAACCATCAAGTGAACATATACGTAGGGCAACACGCGACTGGTGCATCTCGGTGGATGCCCTCGCTGACTCGCAAAGGAAATTATGGCATAGTGGGCACTTAAGAACTGTGCTTGCAAGAGGCATTCAGTGATATTTTTGAAGCGGCCAACATTACGTGCACTGTCATTCGTTTCTTAATAGCACGGTTGAGGCATGGACCGAGAACCAAGCAGGTTAGCAGTACAGAAGGCTGACTAATGATTGATATGTGGGGTTTAACATCCCAAAACCACCACATCATTATGAGACACTCCGTAGTGGAGGGCTAAAAAAATTTTGCCCACTTGGGGTTCTTTAACGTGCACCCAAATCTGAGCACACGAACCTACAGCATTTTCGCCTCCATCGAAAATGCAGCCACCGCAGCCGGGATTCGATCTCTCGATCCCGATCCCTGCGGGTCAGCAGCCGAGTAGCTTTGCCACTAGACCACTGCGACGGGGCAGTTCAGAAGGCGATGCGCACGAGGCCTGATTATGTTATCGTGACCTACTCTTGAAGGCAAGTCTCAAACGTCCTCCAATTCTTTAGTGTATCAATGACTTGCAATCGCAGTTTTCTTTGGCTCCTAAGCGACCACGCTGCACCCCCGGCACCCATAAGCACCGACGTGTGACGTCGTGCTAGAAGTTATGAACACGGTGTTAGCTTTCTTTTGCTCTAAAATAATACATTTATAGGAACCTAGAAAATAAATAATACCACAGCACAGCAGGTTTTGCACACAGAGTTGCATACTATGCAAGTACACCAAGTGATCTGTTTTCAAGTACTTCGTCTTCTTGACTAAACCCAAGCATTTAACAAATCCTTCTTGCCATCAGCCAGTGAACATTGAAACAGTCTTCATGAATGTTGTTCTAAGAGTGCAACCCAGTCAAATTCGGTGTTGCTGTCTTCTCTTTTCAGCTGACCCTCGCACATACCAATTGTTTCAGAAAGCTCTTTCTCTTCAAAAAAGTTTTTTAAATATATTTTAAATTTTTAACCTAGTATTCAATGGTGCTTGCATCTTGCAACCAGCTAAATATAACAGTAGACTATCATAATATGCTTTACCTTGATGTTCAACACTATGCTATGTATATTTGCTTCCCTGTTATTTTTTGAAACGGAGATGCAAGTTGAAAAACAAGTTTTTTCTTTTTTTTTCAAAACTTACATATATATTTATCATTTGCTTTCACAAGTTTGGTTTTTCCAATTTCATAATAAAAAAAAAACCTGAGGACTATAATTAAACTCAAAGTAGGTTAAAATAACTTTTAAAGAGCACAAGGTGACTACTAAAAACTAAACAGAGCTCATTGTTTAGAGTCCCCTGAAAATTATCCCCTTGCTGCTTGTCATTGCCTTTCGCATTAAAAGTTCACTAAAGGCACCTGCTCAAAAAAACACAGATTGCCAAGCTCTCATAATGAAAGAAATCATTTTAAAAAACATATCTTTGCCACATCGATGAGCTTTGATTTGTAACTTTAAGACGAGTTTTTCTCAAGATCTTTTTTGGCCAACTTCTGGACATCATATTTTTGATACTTCTGATAGCCAGATCAAGTTGAATTATTACCCAGATATTACTACGTAAAGGGCGGAAATATCTCTTTTAAAACTTGATATCACCTGCCTAACTATTACCAGACCAAAGTGAGCAATTAGTATGGGCAGATAACTCTAAAACATTCTCATATTACAATTTGCCTTGTCCATTAAAATGCCTTGAGGCCGTTTCACATTACCCAAAAAGTAGCGATTTTCAGTCTGCGAATTCGCTCGCAGCAAAAAAAAAAAAGGGGGGGGGGGGGGGACATTTAGTTTTTGCCGCAGCGGTCTGCGGTGAGCTACCAATATGTTGAAAATTACTCGCTCTGATCACAGCAGCAGAGCAATTTCTGGTCGATACTGGTCGAAATGGGGCCGGGCCAGGCAAGCTGTCGAAATTGCATCAACGTGTTTGTTTTAGTAAAGGCAGCTGTTGCGCATTTTAAAATTGAGTTAGATTGGACAGTGTTCTTGAATGACGAAACACAAGTGCACTTTGTAGCTCTTCATTGAAACTTAATAATATCATAACGCACAGTGTTACATTATATTTGAAAAATTTTACAGTGTTTGCCACAAAGAACAGTGGCAACAAACGTTTCTTGCCGCCCCAGTCGCAGAGCGAAAATCGCGGAGTGTTCGTGGTCCATGTGAAATGAAACCGCCATTAGCGGCAGTTGCGAACAGAGCGATTGGACTGAACGAAACGATTTTTTTTGCTGCGATCGCGGCATGTGAAACAGCCTTTATACACACTTTCTTGATAGTTATTTGCATTCTACAGATAATGAGGAGCAATATGAGACATTGATGACTCAGAACTACAAAAGTTTAATGGCATAAAAAGTTTGTCCAAAATGAAAACTGTGCAACTTACCACAAAACTAATTACATATTTGAAATCTGCATAAAAGCCTACATATACATAAAAAAATTGCACTGCCCTGGCATACAAATTCACAAAACTTCTTTTTTAAATTGCATCTCCCTTGTGCACTGCATTTGTATCATGACATGTCCTTATGAAATCTATTTACTAATAATGTTAATATGTAGGGTCTAACGTCTCAAAACTACCATATGATTATGAGAGAGGCCGTAGTGGAGGGCTTCGGAGATTTCGACCACCTGGGGTTCTTTAACGTGCACCCAAATTTGAGCACACGAGTCTACAGCATTTTCACTTCCCCCAAAAATGCAGCCGCCACAGCCGGGATTCGATCCCCTGACCTGCAGGTTAGCAGTGCAGTGCCTTAGCCACTAGACCACTGCAGCAGGTTATCTATTTACTGACCCCCCCCCTCCCCCCCACACACACACCTTCATGTAATGCCTTGTATAAGTACTTTAAAGGTTTAATAAATTATTAAGTACATGTGGACTATCACTTGTGCATTCCTCCCTTCCCGGTTGCCTTTGCTGGCTTGGTGCGGCATTCCAGTTTTTCTCACTGGTTGAGTTAGGGTGTGTCTTACGACATGTTTTTTGCAGCTTAGTACTATGCATGCCAACCATGTGCATCCTCAGACAATGCCACACAACTTATCAAAGTGGAAACAACGTTCTGTACAATGCTATGAACCTCGGTCAACTATGACTCGCAGGGGACCCGAATCGAATCAGTCATCTATGGCCCAGCAAATATTGCAGCGTCACCATGTATTGTCAACGAGACTTTTCATCGGTTCACTTTGTGTGGTGTCAGCTGTACTGTTGAGGGTAATCACGTGCTTTTATAGTTATTAAATGAGCCTCCACGATGAAGCGTGTCAAGGTATTGTACTGAATGGACAACCAAGATTTTGAACACACACATAGTTGAAGGTTTTCAGAAAACGTTTCACAACCCCTTTAAATCATACTGGCATGGTTGTTGCCATCGTGATTTCATGTCTTTCAATGCTTATCCATGAAGGTATTACCACAGTGCACCATGTCAGTGGTGCCTTCAGATAATCTGTGTGCTTCGCCACCATAGCACCTTGAAATTGCAGCACAGCTAACTTTCGAAACCTGCCGCGGCTTCAAACAGATGTACTTAAGGAAAGCTAGTTTGAGCCTACGAATTGATTAAAGTGGCAGTGGTGCCAGCTGCAATGGCATTTTGCACCTGCAATTTCAGCAGAAAGTCAGAAAAAAAGTGGACACGGAACAATTTCAGCATCCAAAAGTTCCGATGCTCTTGTACATTGACTATGTGGGGCTTGTGGTAGTGCCGTGAAAATGTACAAATACTTGAGCGAGTTCAAAAACTCAGCGGTTGACTATGGCAAGCAACTTGAACTGGTAAGTGCTTGCGACTTAGTAATCAATTTCAAGCTGTATTTTTTTACTTATCATGACTTCTGTAGCAGAGACACTGCAGCATAAGCACTGATATTATTCTTTCACATGTTCTAATTACTCATTTGAAGACACAATATGGCATTACCCACTTCATATTTCACACTACCACAGTAGTACTGTCTAATCCCTATTTCACACAAATACTAATAGATAGAACGCACTCATTAGCTTGGAGCCCGATAAACAGGTTCAGTACAGCATCTCCTTATAGAAATAAAGGCTAGTGGAAGCTATGGGTGATATTGGAGAGGCTGGACGCTCCCAGCTTGAGTCATACTGAGTGCAACTATACACGGCCCGTTTCCAAAACCTTCAATATCGGTACAATGAGCAAGAATAACTCCTTCTATGTCTACAGCAAAAGAATTATGGCCCAAATTTGATGGAACGCGAGTAGCTTCTAATGAAAGGCTGGCGCACATGTGGTCAGTCCATGCATCTGCTGCACACTGATTGGGGAAAATGAGCAACTCTTGCAGCAAATTATCATCTCAACACCACTGTGAGTTTTTTTTTTTTTTTGCTGTATAGATAAGCTACTAGTAGTAAGCTACACGATTACCCTGATCTGTGCTTTAAGCTTATTTTGATTGCTTTACTGTCAACGAATTCTTTCTATAGCGTCCAGACAACCGTCAGCAGTAGATCGCGACAACATGAAGTCTAGTCCACTGGTGTTACAAAACTTCGATTGACGATAGATGTATGTAGTTTAACGACCCAAAACCACTATTTGATTTTGAGAGACACCATAGTGGAGGGCTCCGGAAACTTCGACCGACCGGAGTTCTTTAATGTGCACCCAAATCTGAACACGCGAGCCTACAGCATTTACACCTCCGTCAAAAATACAACTGCCACAGCCGGAATTTGATACCACGACTGGCGGGTCAGCAGCCGAGTACCTTAGCCACTAGACCACCGTGGTGGGGCGCTACAAGGCTTCAAAAGGAAGGCAGGCAGGCTGTCAAATAGCACAAATCTTACCCCTCCGCACATGCCAGTCTGGCCCGATGTCTTTCTGCTCCCTCTTTCCCATGGTTCCAAGTGCTGTACCTAAGTATAAGTTTCAGTGAACAAAATAAACGACGCTTGTACGGTTCAAATTGCAAACATAGACAATTACAATTGCTATCAAAGCTGAAGGCTTATCTACGATCCAGGGGCAGATTCAGCCACTCATCTTAAGGGGAAACGGTTGCTTAAAAGAACACCAGAGAGGGGGGGGGGGGGGGCTTGGTCATTATGTTTTTATTTTACTAGCACAAGAACATAGCATAAATACTGTTAACGTGTGCTCAAAGGGACCCCACTCATTTGTTCTAATTGGTGATAGCAGGTGGACGGCAAGCACTGAATAGAGGGGGAGGGGGTGCTGACAGGCTTTTGGAAGGGGGGGGGGGGGGGGGGCTCTGGATCCGCCACTGCTATGACCACACTTGCTTATGATCACGCATAAATAAATGTGGCCACACTACGTGATTCAGATTATCGTGAACGAAATTAGTTAAACATTTAACAGATCAAACAAAAGAAAAGATACATAACTTACATTGTAATAAATTTCATCCACAACTTCATGGTACGTCTTCAACTTGTAAAGGTTTACTTTGAAGTACGGCGACGACAGTATGTTCGTGAGTATCAAATTGTTCAGGTTCATGGTTTTGTCGTTGCCCCATAATGGAAGGACATTATTCTTTTTCTCCGCAGGTCCACCGGGAGCCATGCTAGTTCAGCCTGCGAAACGCATTACATAGAATAATTAACCAAATATCGCACATAAGTATTCGTCACGAAACAGTTTTTCATCACTGATCACTTAGGGCTAGCAAAAAAAAAAAAAAGACAGAGAAAAGGAAACCACGAAGCTACATCGCACACTCATTCCTGCTACACTAAAGTTTATACGGGTAATACGAACAGATACGGAATGAAGCACAGGTTAATCACCGGCAACAACGTTCATTTAGGCCACAGAGATCATTAAATTTACGTTCGTCGAATACTTCGGGTTGCCACAGAACACCTACCAGTAGGGGTTGCTTTATAAAAATGAATAGGATGTTGATACATGCCACACAGTGTTGCTTTTTCCGCAAATTCTTTCGATACTTTTCAGCCACAGTTTTACACAATAAGTGTTTTTATCTCTTTTTTTCTCTACCAACTAAGATGTGAGATAAAATAAATTAAAAAGTCACAGCCGTTTTTTTTATTTATGACATACACAGTGGCGTGTCTAAAAAAAGTAGTGACTGTGCCGTATTTTTGACTCCTGAAAGGCCGCGTCAGCTGCCCCCGGGTGGCACGAGCGTTTTGAGGCGCAAACCCCTGTGGACACTGAATTTGGTGCTTGGTATACATAAAAGCATAGCCTTTGAGATTTGCGAGTCAAAAAAAAAAAAAAAAGCCAGCGGAGGAGCGAGTTTCGACCGACCACGGTGATTTAGACAAAATGCACTCACATTTGGTTTATATATTTTATAGTCTGCATATATAACCTTCTAACTTTCATGACTTGTCGTTTTGTAATAACGAAAGCCACGATGGTCAATTCGCTGCCCTAGCTTTGATACCAAAATTGACCGACGAATACAGTTGCGTCTCTCATGGTTCAGAAGAAATGTCATGAATGGCGTGACTGGCACGGACAGTAAGAACATGGAGTTTCGTACAATAATGATGCAGACAATTTCACACTAACCGCTGCAGACGAAGCGTAGCGCGGCCAGCATGCCTACCTCACTAATCGGGAGACCTCGGAAGGCAGCGCATGGGTAGAGTGACCTAGAATAGGGGGAGTGTCCAAAGCGCCGCGCGAATTCAAGCTCTCAAGCGCGTTCGAGCGGCGAGCCTGGAGTGATCATGGCGTGCGCGGCGAATAAAAAGCGCCCGAAGTTTGTTGGCGTGCTTTTCACTTGACGTCAGGGTCACCTGACTAGCTGGCAGGTTGGTTGTTGGCCGCAAGATTTGAGTTTTTCTAGTGACTCTACGCAAGTTCGAGCAGAATCGCCGCCTGGCGGCAACTGGCCGAAATGGCGAAGTGTGGACTGCTCCTTGCGTTGTCTGCTAGCCACGTCGTGTTTCTATGTGCGCGTACGTCATGCACGTTCTCAAAGTGTGGTTTGTCCGGTCATGTCAGGGCGAATGTAACTGTTTTTACGTATGCCTTGACCGACGTACGAAAGCATTTGGTCTCTCTGGGCTGCTTATGCTTATTAATAAGATCGGCAAGTGCAACTTTCTAGAGTGTTGTATTGTCGTTGTACTCTCCATTCACCAGAATAATTTCAGAGTGGGTGCTGGTTTCTGTTTCTAGCACATCGCAAAATTCTCTTGGCATCCTTCCAAACATGAGGACTATTACATTCTGGGTGAATGCAACATTTTATAGCAACTCGGTAGTAAAAAAAAAGAAAAAAGGCTCTAGGTCATGCATTTGCACGCTGTTGTAAGGTATACAGCTACAGCACTGTAGTTTATCGATCACGCGAGGAGCCTTAGTTGTGTTTACATGGCCGTGGTACCACTACATAGAAATATTACTATCACAAACTGTGAGACTTCGGTATACTTACACTGTACTGAATACAGAGTTACCGTGTGCAACCGTGTGCTTAGATTTAAGAACGCTTTAAAGAGCCCAGACGTTGAAAATTAATTCATACGGCACACCCCATATATGATGTCGTATAATTTCACTGAAAATTTCATCTTTTTTTTTACTTTGTTGTTTTCAGTGTTTGTGTGGCATTGTTATTGACCGACAGAAGGAATTTTCGCCTGAAAAAAAAAAAAAAACATGCTTGTCCTATTAACCAGGACTTCGTCGTAGCACCCTCATGCACGTAGTTCATCGATGAAAGCTTTCTGCTGAACTCTTATATAAGATTTTTACTGGTGCAAGAACCTGCGCATACACGTGGTTAACGCAGTGTAGCTCAAAGCGCCGTCTGCCACTAAGCTTTCTTGATTAGATTTATCGACCATCCCACATTTCAAGGTGAACAAATTGGAAAGAAAATCATATGCACATAAGGTGCGAATGGTGGTACTCAATGAATCGCACAGATATGCAGGCTTTCTACGGTCCTCCTTTCTCACCTTTCTGTAGTATGTAGATGACAAAGATGAAAATAAGTAGTTCAGTCACACTACAGCAGTGCATAACAGGCAGAACACAAGCTAACCACGAACAAACAACACAGCAAATGCGTGATTTAGTGTGAAAGCGTAAAAAGAGACAACTAAGAGCGAGCATCACTTTGAAAGGTAGAATGCGTTTAACTCGCGGGTAATGTTAACGTTGCATAGGAGTCGTGCACCGATTCAGTAGTGGAGAGCGTAGATATTAACAGTAAACTGTAGTCAACGCATTTTATCTGCCGACAATCGGCTCAGACCACACGCAACGAAGCGTCGCTGCGTGTCCGACCGCCTATCCACATTTTCGCGGGGCAGTGCTGCCACCTATAGCCCGATTTGGCGGCGAATAGTGAACTAGATTATGATCTAGTGGCATGACCGGCTGGGCTCCGTCGTCAGCTTTCACGCGGATGCCGTCAAGTGGCACCACTGCTACTTTTTATGCACATGGAAGGATGCCACCCTCCAGAATGTGATGGATGAAATGGGTGCTGCCGTGGACATTTGGAACGCACCAGAGGCAGTTGTGGTCGTAAATTGCGGACGCAGCGATATCGTGGGCTGTGATGCCTCCCCAGATATTTTAATACAGGGGATCAAGGCCAGGATGCAGATGGGGCAGGCGAGAGCATCGCTTCATTGTATACGGTGTTCCTGAACCGGAATACTGCAATGACGTAATGCTGAGCAAATGCAAGCTGTGGAACGAGAAGCTCAGGAAGGTCTGTGACGGACTGCGCCAACAGGTGGAGTTTCTAAGCACCACACGAGCGCCGACAGGGGGGTGGGGGGTGCACAGCTTGTTCCACAAGGTCGGCGCTGCTGAGGAACTGAGCACACGCCTGAGACACAGGCTTTGTGTTTTTTAGGACTCCAGCCGGTTGGACCTACAATACGACGGGCACGAACAAGCCTACGTGTAAGAGAAACCAACGTGGGTCTCCTCAATGTACATGGCGCAAGAAAGCCGAGCAAGTGGGAAGAGCTATATGCAATGCTAGAAAGTGAAAGAATGAAACTTTATGCGCTAGCAGAGACGCACTTTCGTGGGCTGTAGGAACCCCCTGTACATCCGAACTGATTGATTGGTTGATATGTGGGGTTTAACGTCCCAAAACCACCATATGATTATGAGAGACGCTGTAGTGGAGGGCTCCGGAGATTTCGACCACCTGGGGTTCTTTAACGTGCACCCAAATCTGAGCACAGGTGCCTACAACATTTCCGCCTCAATCTGAAATGCAGCCGGGATTCGAACCCGCGACCTGTGGGTCAGCAGCCGAGTACCTTAGCCACTATACCACCGCGGCGGGGCCATCCGAACTGGGAATGGTCAGGCTCCAACCGCGAAGGGAATACACGCAAAGGCGGGTGAATAGGTATCCTGTGGCGGTCCGGAACGATGTGGGAAAGATTGACCTGCCCATGCACTGAACACATGTGGCTCCGTGGTAGCATCCTAGGGATTCCCGTGATAGTAGGTGTGGTCTACCTTGCATTGAGCTATGGCCAGCATGATGGAAATGCTCGAATTATGAAATGTGTGTCAATAGATGTACAACAATGGGCAGCTAACAGAGAAGTTTTACTCATGGGCGACTTCAATGGCCACCTGCAGGCACTGGACGGGTTTCAGGACTTTAATGGAGACCTGGTGGACCCGACAGCGCGTGAACTAAACTAGGAAATAGCCAACCTTCACTCTGACTGCGAGGGTGAATTCACATGGTGTGCTAAGAACAGCCATTCATGCATCGACTATGTACTTATGTCACCAAAGCTGTCCCACCACGCTACATCAATCACAATAGACGAGGATGGGAAGTTCAGTGTGGGAAGTGATCATAACCAAATTAAATTGACCTTCTCAACTTCCTCATGGCACCAAAAACAGACAGACTGCAGCGGCCGCCTATTCCCGCCTGCTTGGGGTAAGTGCACGCCGGCGCACACCTGCGCGCGTATTGTCTGGATGGAAATTGCCATTCCTCGCTAGTTGCGCCAGGGGTACGCCCGCTGATGCACTCCTGCTCGCGCTCGGGCAGCGTATGTGTGCTTTGGTCTTAAGTCGTCTATGCTTGTAGCCTGCGTGCAATATATGGCTGAAGTACTGGCAAGGTGCTCAAACACACATACTGACGACTGGCACGTACGCGCGGCCGGGTACAGCAAAAGTCACTGTCAGCGAAGTTCTTGCCGCACATGGTCGATGAAGGCGTCCGCTTTCCCATACTGTGCTTGACTATCCACCTCGTTAGCTTCGGGTCCTTACGATAGTTATGAAGGCTAACGCCCTTTTCACGGGCGGACGATTGTACCAAGGCACAGAGCAGTATATCACCATTACTGTAGAGAAAATCAGCCGCAGTTATAAGAAACAAAGTGATGTGCTTACAAAATGACCGTTAAACGCGGAGACCCCCGATTGTTCGAAGAGCGTCGGTAGCCACCACACACAAGATAACCAACTGAACTGCTTTTTTGTAGAGTTTTACCACGGCGGTGGTTTCTATAAGCTGCTGGGCCTCGAAACCGCACGAACCCCGTCCTTACATATACAACAGGCGCGGTTCGCAGCGCCACCATTGGTCGTGCACCAGGCCAATACCGAGGCCTGTCCAGGATGAGGAGCTATCGTAACACCCTCTAAAATTCTTCAGGCTTCTCCACATCCTCTTATCCCCGCGTGCTACGTCATGCCAAGGGTCCGACAGCCACGCTTTTTTCTGCGCGTCAGACAGAAAAAAGTGTGGCTTCGAGCTATTCCACGCCAGGATTTCACGCCAACAGTGCATTCGAAACTAAAGAACAGTAACATTGCTTTATCCGCCGTGTGAACCTTTGTTCGTAGTTGCAACAACTATAATTGTCGAAAGGGAATACTCTTTTTGTACATAATGAGAATATACTTCAACACAACGATGAAGAAGCATGTATTTCTCGTGAATATTCACTGAGCAGTGGGATGCATTCATAAATAAACAGTGATAAGGATGACATCCTTCTCACAGTACAGTTAAAATAACTATTTTGCTCTTACTACCATTAACTATGCCTAGTTTTGTCTTTGTGTTTTGTTTTCAGCATATTGATGTGTGCAACCACTCTCCGATGCCAAGCGTATTATGTAAAATAGCATTCTCATTGTCGCAGACAGCCCCTCTTTTTCTGCGCTTAAAGTGAAAGGAAGAAGTGTGGCAGCTTGAGCTAGTTGGTATGGCATGACGATAGTTATAGCGCGAAAACAAAACGACGACACAGAGACAAGAAGGACTGAAGGACTGTCTTGAGAATGCCTTAAATAGGTCATGCGCCCAAAATATCTCTGCGAGCTTCAAAGCTCAAGTTCCCCTGCTTATGGCTTCGGGTTTCCCCGAGGCGTTTATCGCTTCCGTTGCTGAGAGTATCTTGCGGACTAATAGGGCAGAGCAGAGGCAGCGACAGAATCCGAGCAACACGAATACAGAACGTGAAAGGATAGCCGTGATTCCATACAAACACTAGATATCACACAGGCTTATTTTAAATTATTTTAAATGCAAGCTTTTCTTTATGCAAGGTTAAGTGCCTGTCACAAAACATTCACATCTATTATTCTGATAGCCGTGTCATTCACGGAATGAGAATGAACAACTATCTTGCGCAGCATGTTTTCATTTTGTCATTGCAGACCAAGTTTTGTACTTTCCTCTGCATTTATTTTTATCAGCTCTTTGTATATGATCACATCTCTTTCCTACTTTCTAAAAGGGTTAATGGCTGCTTTGAAAATCACCCATTGCCTGTGGCAGCAGAATTCATTTTCTTGAGGATAATTACTCTGATCAAACTACTCTATGCAAAGGTCACGTGCCACGCAACATACTATGGCAAAGTGTTTCACACTAACCGCCTTGACTACAAGTGACAGTGGCTAATACTCGCAGGTATTACACACGGCAGATGGTGCTCTATCATCCACCCAAGAGAGTGGATGATAGAGCATCCTCTGCCATGGCCCAATTGGTAGAGCTTTGTATGTGCAAATTTTAAAGTTGTGGGTTCTGATCCCACTGACAAAGGGTGCTCATTTGTTCACTTCTCTATTTAGGTCATAATTATTTGCTACTGTTAAACACAACAATGAATGTTTGTTGTGCTTTCCTTGGCTTAACTATCTTTTTTCATTGGCTGTGTCCAACCACATGGTAGTTCTCCACCAGTGGACATGCTGTTGCTAAAAGATATTGTGCACAGGCAGTCAGTTATATGACAGAGTTATGCTACAACCTATCTTTTTCATCGTCACACTTAGAAAATTTTGCAGCTTGTACAGTAGCATAAGACTGCAGCATGCTCAGAGTATCTTGACAACTTGGGCATCATCTATACGTTTGTGGCACTTGCAGAAGCACTAATTTTTTTAAAAAAGGATTAAAAGCTTGTGAATTACACTGTTTTGGGTGAAACCAAAACTGCACGAAGAAATATTTTACAGGGTGTATTTACGAGTAGAACGGCTAACTTTGGCAACTGGTGGTCGATGTGAAGGCGTGTAAATACTACTCCCTAGTTACAGCCCTGGGTGAAGCATTTCTTGCATCCTTGAGTTGTCACCAACTATAGTCTAAAATTCAAAGCAGTGTTAACCATTTCAAATATAAAAAAGACACAAACTGTTCATAGAAATCATATAAAATTTATTGTTGCCCATGGAGGAAGTCATGCACTTTTTTTTTACACTATAGCCCTATTATAAAGATTTCAACTAAAAAAGGAGTGAAAGGGATTCACTTTTCTAATCATTCTTTAATGATCACCAACTTTCATTTAAGACTTAGCATAATAAATGTTCTCCACTGTGTGGCTGTGCCTGTAGAGATCAGCTGTGTTTGATAGTATTTCTTAAGTGACTGGACACAAGCAAAAAGTGTGAAATTAGCAACTTATGTCTTGCACTCCTCTTGGATATAAAGAACTTCGCTAGTGGATTACATGCACAGCTCTACTAATACCAAAGATTATATACAGCTGCAGGGCTGCATACATATACGGCCTCTAAGCATTCTGGTGGCCCATGGCTAAACAAAGGCTTCCGTGGTGTACTGGTTGCTCAAAACACAATACATTTTGCAGAAACTCGGAAGTACAAATACATGGCATGAAATAATGAGTAAAAACAGTGCCGTACAATCTCACAATGACAAAAACAGGGTGCGAATAAATGATCTCTTGCTTAGAACAGACAAAAAATACACATGACTAATGAACACATTCATCCAGTTACCATTTGCAACATGTAATTATTGATATAGCACACAAGATTGAAGGAACAATCCTTCTGCCAATTATATTTTGAATTAGATGATTGTGATGGTAGTGGCTGCCAAAAGATGCTTTTATATAATGAGTTTCTAAGACTGTGACTGAACGACACAGTTTGAGTTCCAGAAGCTTGCACACATTAATGGAACTGAAAGGTACGCACAGGAAATATTCTATCTTCATAAAATCATTGTCGAAAAAACAAAAATAGAAACATCACTTGCAATGCCTAGAAAGTGCTATTTTCAGAGACACCCATGTTTGTACGAATTCTATATTGATGACTTAACAGCATGAAGGTTTGGGCTGGCTGGTACTCCATTGCACAAGATATTGATTGATATGTGGGGTTTAACGTCCCAAAACCACTATATGATTATGAGAGACGCCGTAGCGGAGGGCTCTGGAAATTTCGACCACCTGGGGTTCTTTAACGTGCACCCAAATCCATTGCACAAGATATTGAAAGCACGAATATTCACTTGTCCTCCGTTCATTTTTCATACTATTAATATGGTGTGCAATAAACAAGGTAACTAATAAACTCAAGTGAAAAAGCCCAAACATTCATTTTGAATGGATGACATAACATTAAAATATGTGCTGCAGATATCTACAAGCATGGCGGCACCCGACAGCGTGCCTTTCAATAAGCAACGCATGCAACGTCTCAGAGATGTAAAGCCTGTGTGGCTTCCACATAATTTGGTTTTGGCCCTCAATCGTATTGAGTTATGCAGTCTTGGCATACAGAATAGAGCCCTGCATGGGCCCGGTCTCATATACAGGGTGTTTCAAGAAATGTGTACAATATTATTTAAAATTACAGAAAACAGACATCTGCACGCTGCTTGTGGCATCCCTTTATATACAACAATAATTAAATTATGATAGTAATTAAATTATTAACACAATTAACATTTTATACAAACTAAAACAATTACCTTTTCATTGAGGGTGTTTTCGATATGAATGGCAAATGCGCTGTTTGGGGCATCACTTCCGGTTTTGTCACCTAAATTAGCCAGATTTCATCGCTCCAAGATGATTAACAGTCATCACCTATCCGAAATTTCAAAGTCCGTACAGACCATTCGCAAGAAGACTCGACCCATTTGACTCAACTGGCTTGGCTATTTCTATTGGTTAAAAAGTCAATTGTTTTCATTTATGTAATTACTGTCATACTTGGTGCAGATAAAAGCTTTCATTGCTCCTTTTATCTGCGGCGACATCATCGAATCTTCAAAAACAAATTAACTTGATGACGTCATTATTGCAGAAGGTAAGCCATTGGCGAATGCAGTTGTTTTCCTAAGCGTCACGTGTGAACCCGAAGTAAGTCTTCTGACTGGGTCGGACCGATTGTGGAAAGCAATGCCAAATAACAGCGAAGTGCATTGGGTGTCGAATAACACAGCGTTAATCGCCATTAACACGAAAATGGAGTGGACCCTCCAAGCAACATCACCCATCGAGGAGCAGGGTGGACAGTGCTCGTATTCGAACAGTCATATCTGCGTTCTGCGAACAGATGTCTATGAGAAGAAAGATTTCTCTTACTCGTCACAACATAATTCGGAGCTCGATACGAGTGGTATTGCACGATAGACATTGCTTAAGCGGGACATCAACATAAGAGGTTTCAACTAAACAATTGATTTCCGAAATGGTCTTGTCTGTTTCTTCTTGTGTGTCGTGTTTAGTTGCGCTCTCCAGATGGTTTTTAGGTCACGATGAAGTTACACTAAGAATAAAATCAGTGGAGAATCATAGCAGTGTTGCCATTTCTTTAAAGTGGCCCTGAAACACTTTTTTGAGTAACCATGGAGTTAATTTACTGAATAAGCGTAGTGCCTCACAAGCTCAACGCCACAAAATTTTTAAGAATCTGTCAAGGTCACATGCTGCAATCACATTCTCTCTTCTCTCATCCCGACGAAAGCCCTGAAAGCTAAGCAGGGAGGGATGGGAGGGGCCAACAAAAAACATCACGCACGGCTCATGACCTTGAGCACTTTTTCTTTTTTTTATTCGATTACGTGACTTCTTCAGTGCGATCCCACGCGCACTAGTTGACTAGCGACTGCCCCCCGCGGCAATCTCTGTAACGACCGAGCGCTATGTTCAAATCAGCCAACGGCTGATAGATGGGCTTACTATGAGTGATTTTTGGGCTTATTGTGTGATTTGTCAAAGAAGAGAAAGAAATTTTTAGCTGACTTTGATAATTTATTGTGAATTCCAGGCCGTGTGCTGCACTATAATATTTGGCTCGGGTGTTGTTGGGAGCCTCTACTACTGATCAGCACCATTTTCTGCCCATGCTCAAAAAGTGTTGCAGGGCCTCTTTGAGAAAGAAACAGTTAACCTTTTTTAAAAGTTTGAGGCGACACAAGAGAAACACTTGCCACTGATAAAATGTCAAAAGTAATTTGCGAAACAGGTACGGCGAGAACCCCAGTTGTGTATGATGCCTCTTCGAGCAGAGTGAAAGAGTACTCTCCGATGTCCAACTTGAAGACAGACACTTTTAGCGTCAGCTCTCCCTTCGACAACGCGAGAACTTCGGAAGACGGCAACTGGCCTGAATGACTGCCGCAATATGACTGCCACTGAATGACTGCCATGAAAGGGTGTATTGTGACTCATCATTAATTAAACATGAGCCAGCTTTATTGGTGCACATATTTGAACTGTTATTGAGGCTAACACAACTTTGAAGGCTTTCCATTTTTTTTATCGTGCAGAGTTTCATATTCTGATAAGAAGTAATGCTCCAGACAGATAGTCCTGAACTGAAGTTGAAGCTTTTGAGACACATTATTTTAGGGCTTACCTACACTTGAGAAAGTACAGTGAAAATTGTAACTGTGGATTATTCATTGTGGGGAGGGCTTCGGAAAGATGATGCGGACTGTAAAATTCTGCCTGTAGAAAATATTAAGAAAATGTTGGAGAAATTTTGATGTAAAGTGTGTAGAAAATTGCCCGCAACACGGACTGAAGAGATGAAGAAAGGTAGTGAAGCAGAGAAATGTTTGTTCTTGGACTGTTTGAATGTACGCCATGTAGTAGACGGCACTGCACTGAGTGCCAATAAAGTCTCCAGCGATATTGTTCCACAAAGGCATAAAACTTTCAAAGATCAAAACATGAGAAAAATAACCTTGTTTTGAGCTCGGAAAGATAGTGTACGTAGGAGACAGACGAGGAGTACACCCGATATAGCTTTAACTTATGCAACGCTGCCCAGCCTGCTGTTCTCCTCCCAGAAGTAGCTAGAGCACGTTTTTTTATTGCATGGCGGAATAAATTAGGTTTGCAGGAGACTTGTTACTTTTACTCAACAGCCCTGACTCTCATGCAATTTATGTAGACTCCAACTACAAATCTCTGCCATTTTTTCCACTTCATTGGGGTAGTGTAGTTTGTAGTTTTTTTAAGTGCAAAAATATGATTGTATGGTTAGACCTGCTAGCACGTGAGAGCCAACTATGAGTACAATTATATTTTATATTACCCTGCAATTATTTTGAAAAGTGTTACTGGCCTAATTAACCGAAAGTACACTGAGTATACCAGTGAAAAGTCGTGACAACGAAAGAAGTTCCAAAACATGCACTAGAATACATATTGTGTAAGGAAAGTATCTTCACAATAACCGAAGAGTGCACAGTGCCTCGATTATGTTAAAAAAAATAACTGGCTGAAACGGGCCGGGCTCGGGCCAGGTACAAGCTGTATTTAAAAACGCCGGGCCCGGGCAGGAAAAATCGGCTCATGCACTGCTCTAATACAGAATACTTCATTGTAATACGAAATAGGAACTACAAAAAAAAAAAAAGGGTTTGACCAGCTGTAAGAAGAAATTGTGTACAATGAGATCTGCCACTGAATCGAATTAGTTTCAAGTGTTTTAAAAAAATGCTCATTATGCTGGTGTAATGGCCACTATTAGTTCTAGCTGGATTTAAACATACAACCGTAGTGTGCTCCATATCTGGAAACCAAAATACTGTGCTGTAAGTGGCCAGTTAGACCACAAACAGTCTTATGAATAGTGCGACATGGAATTTTGTTTTATTAGCATGAGTAGTAGCACAAAAATAGTCTCCTGCCATCATAGACAGCTGCCTTTTATTGGTGGATAGATAATCCCACCATGACAGCTTAATGTAATAGCGAAGCTCTCCAATAGAACTTTTCATGACCACACATGTAAAACATTAAAGCAATATTTAGAAAGCATTAGTCATAAGGCTGCAATCTCCACACACTTTTGTGCCTCCACTTCATAGGGGCCATGACACACCTTTACAAAAGCACTTCTCACGTACAAGGTGGTCACCTTCCTGCCAGCGAAATACGGGACATGCTGAACGATAAGAGTGGGGACTGACACAGCACATTAGGAATTCAACTACAATAATTTGTATTTTTTGGCAAGAAACTTGATCTTGCAATATTTTGAGCAAGTAATACAAGCTAAAGTTAAAAAACATACCTGTGTAAACAAAACTATATGCTCCAAAATGAAACACTATTATTAATATCAACATGTAATGGGAACAGTTAGGCATAAGAGTTAATAAAGAGCACCTTAGTAACCTGCACTTCGCCGCTGACATTGCATTGCTGAGTAACTCAGGGGACGAATTGCAACTCATGATTACAGAGTTAGACAAGAAGAGCAGAAAAGTAAGTCTTAAAATTAATCTGCAGAAAACGAAAGTAATGTACAACAACCTCGGAAGAGAACAGCGCTTCGAGATAGGTAGTAGTGCACTTGAAGTTGAAAAAAACTGTATATTTAAGACAGGTAATAACCGCAAAGCGGAACCATGTGACTGAAGTAACTAGAAGAATAAGAATGGGGTGGAACACATTTGGCAAGCACTCTAAAATCACGACAGGTACATTGCCACTATCCCTCAGGAGGAACATATGTAGCAGCTGCATCTTGCCGGTACTTACCTATGGAGCAGAAACCTGTACACTTGCAAAGAGGGCTCAGCTTAAATCGAGGACGACACAGCGAGCAATGGAAAGGAAAATGGTAAGCGTAACCTTAAGAGACAAGAATAGAGCAGAGTGGATTAAGAAACAAACCGTGATTAAGGATGTCATGGTTGAAATCAAAAAGAAGAAATGAACATGAACCGGGCATGTAGCACGTAGACACGATAACTGCTGGTCATTAAGGGTAACTAACTCGATTCCTAGAGAAGGCAAGCGGGTTAAGGGGAGACAGACGGTTAGGTGGGCAGATGAGATTAAAAAGTTTGCGGGTATAAATTGGCAGCAGCAAGCACAGGACCGAGTTGACTGGCGGAACATGAAAGAGGCCATTGTCCTGCAGTGTACGTGGCCAGGCTGATGATGATGATGATAATTAGACAAATAAAAAGATAGTCAAAAGAACACAAAACAGCTCAGTTTCAGCACATTACTTATAGAGCCTGGACTATAGATGGCACCAGACGCATTTGTTACCACTATGAACCGCACGTATAACTGACTTTCCTGGAAGACTGGAGAGCTTGCAGGTAAGTCATCTTCAAACAAGGTGGCCAGATGTAGTTTAAATGAAGGCACAACCAAACAATAAAATAAAGTGTGAAACATGGAACATTGAAGATGGTCATATCTATTGTGAGATTCGCCGCAAGAGCTCTCAATTGAGGACACGCATGAGCAAGAGCTTATATTTCAGTCCTGCTGTACAATTGGCAAACACGGTGCATGAGAGTTGTGTGCAGCTATCCTGCTGCATAATGGACCACCTCTGATAACTGCTAGCTCAAATTGGTCACTTAGCGTGATCTACCTTCCAGAGTGCAGCAACGTGAGGCAGGTCAAGTACCCATTTTTCAAGGGAATGTCTGAATTGCAAGTAGTGCCTAACATGTAGCAAAGCAAAATAAAAGAATATTTCCAAGGCTGTTTGCATACAATATGGGAGGGGCCTTGCTACCTAGCACTGTGTGCTGGCGTACATGAAAGAAGAGAAAAGTTGGCAGTACGGTAACAGTTAACTTAGCTTACATTTGAATCTGAAAAATTTTGTAGCAAAAGACTTGCAAGGCAATAAAGTCAAATAGTGACACCATTCTGTGATCAGTAAAGTGTGTCAGGGCCCCAGTAAACTTTCACTCAGAAGCAAAATATTTCGGTACACTGTGATGCAATGCACCGAAATATTGCTTTAAATTGCTAAAGATCGTTATAGCAACTGACTTTCTTTATTGACGGCATTTGAAGATCTCCAAACATACAAAATTAGAGTGGTAAAAAACAGACTACCAAGTCTTGTGAGGACTGCTATAATGTATATGTTTTTTGAAACATGATTTCAGTGCACAAGTACATTGGTGCCAGAAAATTTGTACTATTTTATATACAAAACACTGTGGAGAAGATTTATGATTAAATTGTCCACGTGAAAAAGGTTTGGCATAAGGCAGTACATAAATGTCAGCAGGCCCATCAATGGACTCATGGCATATGACACAGTGATGACAACAGGACCATCAGAGCTATAAAAGAAAGGAATAAAAGAAGGCATAATTATTCTAGAAAGCACCTAACATGGATGACTATGACAACAAAGGGTTGCTTGTTGGTCAAACTATATTGAACTAGCAAACACAAATGAAAGAATAATTCTAAGCAATTAAAGAACAAGCTCAAACAGAATAAAATGCAGATACATGTGCTTTATTAAGTGCATACACCAAGCATCTTTAAAAAGGTAGCTTAATGAGAATAACAGAACAACAAAAGGAATCCATAATAATTTCATATTAAAAAAGAAGTATGCTATTTTTGAAAATTGTTAATCATGTATTTGTGCAATCTTCCTCGTTGCACTACAGAAGCTGGACTTCTAAGCCTATTAAAAGACAAATAATTTCATGATATAAAATCTGTATATCCATGCACCATTGTCCAATTGGATTTTACTTGCAGTCCTGCACACTATGAATCAGAGGTTGCACTGACACAAAACTTTAGTGGTGCTTTATAATTATGCAGTCTGCAACTTTTGTGTGCCATTCAAAAATTGAAGATTTTTGCCCCAGGAACACACTTTATGAATATCAGTTCAAACTCTATTTGTTTGTGAAAGATAAACACAGTTTTTACAAAACTAAAGTCCGCTGTTTTGTGCAAGCAATTATTTATACAAGAATATGGCATATTCCATCAAATCCACTGATAACAATACCAATTTTAACAATGAGAAGCAGCAGCACCATCAACTTTTGTATGTTTTTTATGGTGAAATAACCCGCTTGCCTGCATGCCACATTATCAGTTATAACAATAAACTCTTGCTGTAGGTTGTCCATGCCAAAAGGTAATGGAACATAAAAACCTTGAATAGAATGATGAAACAAGCAATTCAATCCCCCAGTGCCTGACGATAGTTATAGCGCGAGAACGAAACGACGAGACAGAGACAAGAAGGACACGAAAGACACGAGCGCTAACTTCCAACTGAGTTCATTGCGCAGAGTGCGAAAATATATAGAGGAGACAGTAACCATGTGACAAAAACCATATGGCACAAGGAGCAGAACATGAGTAAGAGAAAAACAAAAGGAAAAAACAAAAGCACACAAAAACGGCAAAGAAAAATCTATAAAAAAACGAAACAGAAAAGTGAAGATAATATAACTACTTGTGCACATCAAAACCTTCGAGGAACCTTAGTTCCTTCTCGGACAGAGCCACGGAGGGCTTGCTAATACAAGGCACCTGTTCGCGTGCCATCTGCGCGGCCTCGACAATGACTCGGGTGCGCTCATCTTTGTGCTTGTACAGCGTCGCTGTGTCCTTGAAAAGGGGCACACAGTTGCACTCAGTGCAGTGCTAAGCAAGAAAACCATCTTTCCCATTTCTAACATTGTTAGCGTGTTCTGTCGGTCGATCGTTCAGACACCTTCCGGTCGTTTCGACATAACAAGCACCGCATGAAAGGGGGGTGCTATAGACAACTTCCTGGGAGCATGCCGCATACCTGCTTCTATGTTGAACTCGGCATTCCGTTGATGACTGCGTTTTCAGGGGGTTTGTAGATTTGATGAGGCTGATTAATTTGAACGGTGCCGAGAACAGGGCACGAACTCCAACACGTTTTCCGATTTTTTTGAGCCTGTGTGATATCTGGTGTTTGTATGGAATCATGGCTATCCTTTCACGTTCTGTATCCGTGTTGCTCGGATTCTGTCGCTGCCTCTGCTCTGCCTTATTAGTCTACAGGATAGTCTCGGCAATGGAAGCGATAAACGCCTCGGGGAAACCCGAAGCCTTAAGCCGGGAAACTTGAGCTTTGAAGCTCGCAGAGATATTGTGGGTGCACGACCTATTTAAGGCATTCTCAAAACAGGTTCGTGCTATGCCTCGCTTAACTAACCTGCTGTGAACGGAAGAAAAAGGAAGTAGAGGTTTCTGCGCACGTGGTTCATAACACCAACAGATGTGCTGTGAGCTAAAAACCAGTCTTAAATCCCAAAAGCGTAACTTGTCATTCTCGGGCATTTCATGTGTCAACACAAGAGGCTTTAAACAATCTCCGAACACACCTATCGTTTCAGTTGCAAACGAGTGGAACATAGAATTACAATTTAGAAGAACCAAGAAATCATGCACGTATCTGAATACTTTGACGACATGCGAGCCTTCTAACTTTTCCTCCAGTTTCTTGCCCATTTTTGCCAATAGAAGATCACTGAGTAGAGGTGCTATGCATGAGCCGATTGAAACAACCTTTTTCTGCAGATAAATGCAATCATTCCATTGAACGAAAGTAGAGGTAAGGTACAGCAAAACCAGGTCAAAAAAATCTCGCGCACTGATGTCAGTTTTGAAATGAAAGTTCGATTCCCCCAAAATTTCTATGTTATCCCTTATACATTCTAATACCTCATCGTGAGGCAGAGAGTAGTATAGGTCCTTTATGTCAATTGAAAAACCGAAAAGATTAGATTGATTTGACTGTTTGAAAAATTCTATCAGAGCCTGCGAGTTTTTGATCAAAAATGGGTCATCAATGTTTAGACCCTTTAGATGGGTCTGAATAAACAAGCCGAGTTGCTTTTGCCACGTACCACTTTCTGTCACAATGACACGGAAGCGCATGTCAACCTTATGTGTTTTGGCAGAAAAAAACATGCTGAGCCCATTTTTGTCACTTTTGCTAATAAGCTGTGCTAACTGTTTTAACTCTAGTTTATGACACATTTACTTGGCCTGCGTTCTTACTCTATCTAGACGAATGTCCATACAACATTTGAAAACAGAGTCAATAGCTGTGACCGCCTCTGCTCAGTGATCTTCTATTGACAAAAATGGGCAAAAAACTGCAGGAAAAGTTAGAAGGCTCGCATTTCGTCAAAGTATTCAGATACGTGGATGATTTCTTGGTTCTTCTAAATTGCAATTCTATGTTCCACTCGTTTGCAACTGAAACGATAGGTGTGTTCGAAGATTGTTTAAAGCCTCTTGTGTTGACACATGAAATGCCCGAGAATGACAAGTTATGCTTTTTGGATTTAAGACTGGTTTTTAGCTCACAGCACATCTGTTGGTGTTATGAACCACGTGCACAGAAACCTCTACTTCCTTTTTCTTCCGCTCACAGCAAGTTAGTTAAGTGAGGCATAGCACGAACCTGTCTTGAGAATGCCTTAAATAGGTCGTGCATCCACAATATCTCTGCGAGCTTCAAAGCTCAAGTTTCCCGGCTTAAGGCTTCGGGTTTCCTCGAGGCGTTTATCGCTCCGTTACTGAGACTATCCTGTGGACTAGTAAGGCAGAGCAGAGACAGCGACAGAATCCGAGCAACACGGATACAGAACGTGAAAGGATAGCCGTGATTCCATACTAACACCAGATATCACACAGGCTCAAGAAAATCGGAAAACGTGTTGAAGTTCGTGTCCTGTTCTCGGCACCGCTCAAATTAATCAGCCACACTAAATCTACAAACCCCCTGAAAACACAGTTACCAACGGAATGCCGAGTTCAGCATAGAAACAGGTATGCGGCATGCTCCCGGGAAGTTATCTATAGGACCCCCCTTTCATGCGGTGCTTGTTATGCCAGAACGACCGGAAGGTGTCTGAACGATTGGCTGAGAGAACACGCTAACAATGTTAGAAACGGGAAAGATGGTTTTCTTGCTCAGCACTGCACTGAGTGCAATTGTGTGCCCCTTCTCAAGGACACAGCGACGCTGTAAAAGCGCAGAGATGAGCGCACCCGAATCATTGTCGAGGCCGCGCAGATGGCTTGCGAACAGGTGCCTTGTATTAGCAAGCCCTCCGTGGCTCTGTCCGAGAAGAAACTAAGGTTCCTCGAAGGTTTCGGTGCGTGCAAGTAGTTATATTATCTTTACTTTTCTGTTTTGTTTTCTTATATATTTTTCTTTGCCGTTTTTCTGTGCTTTTGTTTTTTTGTTTTTGCTTTTGTTTTTCTCTTACTCATGTTCTGCTCTTTGTGCCATATGGTTTTTGTCACATGGTTACTGTCTCCTCTATATATTTTCGCACTCTGCGCAATAAACTCAGTTGGAAGTTAGCGCTCGTGTCTTTCGTGTCCTTCTCGTATCTGTGTCGTCGTTTTGTTCTCGCACTATAACTATCGTCATGCCATACCAACTAGCCCAAGCTGCCACACCCCCAGTGCCCTTTTGGATTTGTGATATGCTTCACCACACATTGTTGTAGCATTGCGGCAGAGATGGCTTTAAATATGCACTACGAAGCAAGTGCAGCGGTGGCTTCTGTTAATGCACTTTTAGACATGCAATTTGAATAAAAAGTGGAGACATGGAAGAGTTTTAGAGTTCAAGCTTCAGACATTGTAATACATTGGCTCTATAAGGATTGCAGCAGTTCGGTGTAAGCATAAAAATATCCTAGCATGTCCGAAAACATGTCATTACCGAGGTCTGTTGGCATATCTGATCTGATATTATTGTTGGCTCACAACAGCCTGCCATCCTTCTATTTTGCTTTTTTTTGTGCGACAAGTTTATAGAGATTATCAGTTATAACAAAAAATTCTTGTTGCCACTTGAGTATGGTTATAAGTCAGGTCAACTGTATAAAAACTATGGTATATTAAAAAGACTGTCTACCACTTGGAAAAAAAGAAAAAATGTCCTATTGGGGCACAAATGAGAAGATCATTCATCACATCGGCAGCAAGGGCATGCTTTTGTCCCATAAAAAAAAATATAATTTTAACATGATGTTGAAAGTCTACAAAAAATGACCGCTAGCATCACCCAACGTGGTCAATATACTGGTAGGACAAAAAATCCCAACGGGTATTCCTTTGCTTAAAAACAAACATGTATAGCTTGAAATTGTATTTTATGCCCTTGAGACAGGTTTAGGCTGTGATAGAGACAATTTTTTTCTTCCTCGCACATTGAAAGAGGTGCCCGGTGGCGCTGCTGGTAGTATGGTCACTTGCCTGAATGCCTGCCTGCAAACGGCAGAGAAATGCTAACACGGCACCTGTCGCCGCTCATTAGAGAGTTATAGTATACTAGGCTTACCGGGTTACCGGGTGTACCGTGATACCGGAATCGAAGTGCACATGCACAGACACGTACGTCACTCGTACCGCTTCCCGTATGCGTGTTATTTTTCAGATTTCATGTTACCGTGGTAGCGTAGATGTACGTAAACATGGCGGTGCTCTCGGACGTCCGCTTCGAAGTGATTTTGGCGTAGTTGTTGAAAGATTCACCTTGTTCGCAGCAAACGACCGTTCAAAGTGGCTTCGCTTGCCTTCAGTTAGCTTCGATGACCGAGTATTAGGAATACGTTGGCATGGTTTTTGAGATAGCTTCCCATTTCGAACGCGTCTAGGCCTAACTACAAGATCAATGTAAACAAATCGGCACCATGATGTTTTCACGTTTGGTGCGTTGCTCATAATTATTTACTTTTATTATCACTAAAATAAACTTCTCACAATGCTTCGCACGGTGGCATAGGCAAACATTCTCATTTTCTTTTTCATTTTCACTGTTTATTTTATTAACCATATAATAGGTGGCACCACCATCCTAGCTAGGGCATGTAAACCACGTGAACGCTATCCCGCTAAACTATAAAACGCTGCCCACAATGAACGTTTGCTGCACTAACGCCATTCCCTTAACCGACGCTATCACACTAACGCTAAAATATAACTGTCTATTAGAACAACAAAAATGTGCAAGCATGCCCTAAGCGGCCACTAAAATATTCGTTTTATTAATAAACAAAAGTTTATGAATCCTGCAAAAACTGCACACGGTTTCAGCTTTTGACTTTCACCGGTAGTACAACCGTCATCACCTCCACCGACCAGTGTTGTGGGCATGTATCCCACCGATGACACGAGACCGAGCGCAGACAGAAAAATTTTGTTTTAAAAATTTCTACCCAAATTTTCCAGAGAAACTGCTGCAAGGTTAGACACTTCAGATGGTACGCTTTTTATTGCGACACAAAGCAGAACTTCAGTGAAGGACGGTAGACAGTGCCTTTAAGCATATGCGAGCCTTAATAGAACAAAAACAATTTTTTTAGTAGCCTGCTAATGTGAATACAACTATGGTGCATCACATCACATTTCCTACACGTTGCATCTATGTAAATGATAGCCAATATGCTAGGATATGAACACAGCCCTCTAGCTGCTTTGTGCTGTGAAAGGTGGCTGTGACAAATTTACCAAGCTATGTTACATTCAAGGATGGACACAAAACATGTGATAGACACAGAAATGATCGCAGCGCATACAATAATCGAGTAAACAAGGGCTTCAAAGATAAGAAAAAGTCCCACCCTATGGTGAAGTGCCACTCTAGCAACACCAGTTATACCTCTGCTGAACTGTGCACAGCACGCAGCAGTTGTTGAGATGTAAAAACCGTTTAGAAACAGCCACTGGCAGATGCTGTGATGACTTTCTGACTGTGACATGCTATTTATTTATTTATTTTAACACCTCAAGGGCCTCCGCAGTGGAGGCATTACATGAGGGGTGGTACAAAAGATACACTTGGTACGAGCATAAAGGTGACATGAGCACCATGATTACAAAAGAAATACAGAAACGTTGGGTCAAGAACTTGTACAAAAATGTAAAATTCAGCGGACACATGAGCTGCAAATAGCAATCATAAATGCGAAGGGCATCAAACAAAGAAACGGCCCCAATATATCACACAATCCTGGGCGCTGTAAGCGACGACTTGAACTGGTCAAGGTTTCTTAATTGGACCACGTGATCTGGAAGATGGTTCTATTCCTTTGTAGTGCGTATAAAAAATGACTGCACAAATGTGTTAGTACGAGGGCGAGGGTATGTTACTTGTAGTTCATTATTGCTGCAGCTCGATACATGCGGTTTCGGCACGATGTTAAGTGTTGGGTGATAAAGAATGATAAAACCGGTGAAATAATGCCAGTCTCAAAAGCTTCTGGCGGTGGCTGAGGGGAGGAAGTGCTAGGCGTGATTTCAGGTCTGTGACACCAGTAAATGATGAGTAGTCTGAGAAAGTGAATCTAATGGCACGGTTTTGAATTGCTTTAATGCTATCAGTTAGGTACTTCTGATGCGGTCCCATATGGCGGCTGCATACTCTAATTTTGGGCGGATTAGGGTTTTATAGGCCCGTAGTTTAAGTGAGGAGGAGCAAGTTTCATTGTACGCAGCAGATACCCAAGAGATCTGGTAGTGCAGGTGATTAATTTGTTTATGTGGACAGTCCAGGAGAGATCATTCGCAATATGAACACCTAAGTACTTATAAGGCTTTGTGTATTGTAAAGACGACCCTGATAGAGTGTAATTACAAGTTAGTGGTCTCGCGCATCATGAAAAATACCTTAATTTGCACTTGGAAACAATTAATGACATTGGCCAACTTTTACAGCAGTTTTCAATAGTAGTTAAATCGGATTGCAACGTAAGTTGGTCTTGGTTACAAGTAATTTTGGCATACAGCACACAATCATCTGCAAAGAGACATATGTTGTTAGTAATGTCGGAAGGAAGATCATCAATATAAATAAGAAACAGCAGCGGGTCAAGTACCGTAACTTGTGGCACGCCGGAAAGAACAGTGGTTGTGTTAGATTGCGCGGCATTTACTATGAAAAATTGCTTTCTTGTTCAGAGGGAGTTTTCTATCTAGTTGAATGCAAATGAATCTAGACTTAGGTTAGTATGTGGGGTTTAACGTCCCAAAACCACCATATGATTATGAGAGACGCCGTAGTGGAGGGCTCCGGAAATTTTGACCACCTGGGGTTCTTTAGCGTGCACCCAAATCTGAGTACACGGGCCGAATATAGATTTAGCAGTGATAGTTTGTACATTAAACAGCGATGGGGTACCTTGTCGAACGCTTTTTCCAAATCGAGAAAAATTACATCTGTTTGGATATTGCTGTCAAGATTAACATGTAAATCATGGGTGAAGGCGGTAAGTTGTGTTTCGCATGATAGCCCTTTACGAAACTCGTGGTGTGCGATAGAAATGAAGTTATTGCGCTCAAGGTGGTTTATGACATTCGTGAAAATTATATGTTCCATAATTTTTGATAGAACGGAAGTGATTGAGATGTGGCGATAGTTCAAAGTTAATGATCTATTACCACTTTTATAGGTGGGAACAATCTTCCCTAGTTTACATTTAGTGAGAACACAGCTAAATCACAAGGATTGAGCGAAAAGCAAGGCAAAAATGGCACTGACAGGAAACATTTTTCAGAATTTTAGAGTTTTTTTTCGTCCGGTTCGGTGGCGCACGATAGTTTCGTATTTTCAACTACGTGAAGAATTCCGCTGAGTGTGATTGAAATCGGGGGCATCGGTTCTGAAATTACTGGATGTGAGGAGAGGGAGGGGTTCATATCTGCTTCTGTTGTGAACACTGAAGAAAATGCCTTGTTCAGTGTGATAGCAGTGTCACTATCGGTTAGTTCATCATTCTTGTCGTCATGAGTGTTATCCTGATTGAGGGAGATGGGTTGACAGCCTTGAAAAATTGCTTGGGGTTATTTTGCAACATATTTGTTAGTGTTACCTTGAAGAAGTTTTGTTTAGCAGCGCGAATGGTTTCTGAGAGCTTTTTTCCTGCACTTTGGTATGCTTGCCACGTGGGTTGATCATTTCTTGCCTTTGCTTTCCTAAACAATCCCTTCTTTCTACTTATTTCCTTTTTAACTGAGTTAGAGAACCATGGCACTGACTGCTTGCTTTGAATAGTTCCCGTTGGAACATACTTGTCAGTGAATTCTTGCATTTTATCCGAAAAGAGCCTCCAGTTTTGTTCTACTGAGCGGTTGCAATAACCTTGCTCGTGCTCGAAAGAAGTATAGATTCTTCCAGTTCAGCGTTAAATATTTCATAGTTGCCTTTTTCGTAAAGCTTTGTTTGCTTTCTCTTTGCTTTTTCTGTCTGAAGTGATGATTGGAAAAATGCCAAGATAACTTTATGATCACTAATTTCTTTTAGGTAATAAACTGCCTGGATACAGCTTGGGTTGGACATAAGAATCAAGTCAAGAATGTTGGCGGTGTGAGTGGTCTTCCCCGTGGCTCGTGTTATTATTTGCGTTAACTGAAAACTTTGGAGTGTAGTAAGGAATTGGCCGGACTCCCCAGTGGCTCAACTGAACTGATTAGACCAGTCGATAGCAGGGTAGTTAAAATCACCTTATATTAATAAATTTGCAGCGTGATATTTTTTCGAATAAGGTCAAGAGAATCATTAAATTGCATGCAAAAATCAGCATCTGGTTTTGGGGAGCAATAGCATGATCCGATAATAGTGAGGTTTGATCGGGTTCGGCAAGCTATGGAGGTTATCTCTAGGGGGCTTTGTAGTTTTATTTTGAAGCGACTAATTGAAGTTTTTATTCTAATTAGGCCACCGCGACCTCGGCTTAGTAAGCGGTCTTTACGGTAAAAAGTGAAACCAGGCAGCATGTGATGAAAGCCATGTTTCTGTAAAAATGATGAAATCGCAATCAGCTGATTGGATTACAGCAGATAGTTATTCCCACTTGGGAAGAACACTACGAATGTTAGTATACAGAATCGAGTATGTGACGTCAGTAGTAGATATAGTGGCATTCTGGGGTTTATGGAGGGTTGAATGTGGCAGATAAGGTTTTGTGGTATTTTTCTTTTGCTAGCTGCCTCGTTCTGTCATTTCTTTTACCAATTTATGAACAGTGCCGTAGAAGTATAACTTTTGTCCGATGATGAGTTTTTTGTAGCGCAATTTAAAGATTGTATTCCGTTCACGAGCGAAGCGAATCAGCTCGCAACAAACAGAACGTGTTACAAAACAAAAATCCTCTGATATGCTTATATTTGTGCCTTTGAGCGTGAAGGCTTTAGATAGCACATCATCCTTAGTTTTATAAGATGCAAACTTTGCAATTATCGGACGAACTTTGTCAAGGGCGCTTCTGCCGATACGATGCGCTCTGAATATCCTTCGATTCCAGTGTTAGTTTCAAAGTGTCTCTGCAAATATTAGTTACAAGTTTTTCGCTATCTGCCCAAGATTCTGATTCCCCTTCTTCAACGCCATAAAAGACAAGATTGCAGCAACACAACCTGTCCTCGGGGTCATTTAGTTGGTTCTGAATGCCAACAAGTCTGTTCGACGTCTGCACAGATGTTCTCAACAAATTGTCAACAAGTGACCTCAAGTTGGGTAATAGCTTGCATTGACCCCGCCGCGGTGGTCTAGTGGCTAAGGTACTCGGCTGCTGACCCGCAGGTCGCGGGTTCAAATCCCGGCTGCAGCGGCTGCATTTCCGATGGAGGCGGAAATGTTGTAGGCCCGTGTATTCAGATTTGGGTGCACGTTAAAGAACCCCAGGTGGTCGAAATTTCCGGAGCCCTCCACTACGGCGTCTCTCATAATCATCAGTGGTTTTGGGACGTTAAACCCCACATATCAATCAATCAATAGTTTGTATTGATCCTCGGTTTTCCCTATGCGTGCAACGATGTCAGCAAGATACTGTTCAGCGTTAGTGAGTCGCGCATTGATAGACTTAAGCTCTGTCAAAATTTCCGCCTGACCGGCTTCTAATTTTGATAACATGACGTGGACCATTAGGTCGGTTTGGTTGTTTCGAATGCGTGTGGTAGGGCCTGGATTTTCCTCCACGTCTCCCGACAGCAACAATAGTTCATGAGCAATGTTCACAAGCCTACAAAGCAACGACACAATGCAGCGTGGGCTCGGCAGCTGCACCAAACAACGATTACTAGTCTTCTTAGCGTAAAGACTGTGGTTATGGGATTTGCAAGTACAGTTCACAGGGCTGTTGCACCTAAATGCTATCAAAATAAATCAGGGATGTCTGGTTATTTTTCTGACAACAATGATCATTAGATCTGGGAGAACCTTGATGCACAGCTGCTGCATCCAGCTACTGCTTAAGTGACTATGTCCTTAGAAGGATCTGTACGGTCTTCGCACAAGCAACACTGAACTTGCAGCATTAAAAAGGCCACGACACCCAATTATTGCTCATAATCTGTGCTACGTGGATTAATTCTTGGATGTTCACAAACAAGCTGACAAAATTTCTGCATACTTGGTCGAGCACTTAATTTATATTGAACATTTTTACAAACACACGAGCAGCTCGAGAGTCTGACAACACTGGCATACTCGTGGGCCTTGACGTAACAAGTCACTTGTTTTGCGAATGTCTGCATTCCGGTCTGAGATTTTGTTTGGTAGTCAGCTGAGCGTACAATGGAGCTACTTCAGCTTTCTTCAGCTTGGCAATAAAAATTTAATAATTTCAGGTCGCTGCAACTTCAGTTCAAGTCGACGACTTCGCTTCATGAAGCACATATCACGCACACTATGGCTAAATGCCAATTGTCGGCAGTGACCTAGTAGGCGGAGTTTTGTAGCCAGTGACTTCTAGGGCTCGTTCGGCAATGAAATATTTTTTTACAGTCAATTTTTGATATATGTGCAGGCTCAATAGACCCTCTATTTCTATTTTTTCTAGCTTCTAGAAAAAGTTCAGCCCGAGAAACTAGTCTTTATCTCCTTTATCAAGGTACCAGAAAGGATACAAATCTAAAAGACTTACTGGTAGCCTACTCGGTTCTATCTACTAAAAAAATACCGTTCTCTTGTCCCACCAACACATTTCAGTATTTTTTTTTTCCCAGAGAACTGCAAAAGTGATTGGAATCTACTCCTCTCAGCTGTAGTTGCCTGCCCATCATTATCTTATCTACAGACCTTTCAGTTTATAACTTATAGCTCTGACATACCTAGTTCATGAAGCTTGATGCTTTTGTCACATGTATGAGCGTATACCTATTTACTATGCATATTGTTGTCAGTGGCAAATCCAGAGGGGAGGGGGAGGGGCAATATGGGGCAAATGCCCTCCTCCTCAAGTCTGTCAGCACCCCTCCCTCACTTCAATGCTTATAGTCCACCTAATATCACAAATTAGGACAAATAAATGAAACCACTGTGGGCACACATTACCAGTATTTATGCTATGAATGGGTTTTTCTGCTCATAAAAAGAAAAAGTCATGACCATGCAGCCTCTACAATGTTACTTGAGGTGACCCCCCCTCCTCTAAAATGAGTGCCTAGATCCGCTCAATTGTTATTATATTTAGTTAAATATATTGCTGTATCTATTTTGAACGTACTTGTATTTTTTTCCTAATTTTGATTATTTGTTTGTACTGATGTTCATTTGGAACATTTCTCTTCATGTATTCACTAAATGACATTTTGTAAAAATCTATATCTTGTATGTATATAATGTATTCATTATTTTTTAATTGGCCTGTAATAACTTATAACCCCCTACTCCCTAAAATCTGAAATCTGGACCAGCAGTATTCTATAATAAATAAAAATAAATTTTTCGCTGAACATGAATTTGGTGGGTGACTGTGCCAGGACTCCTTTAGAAAAATAGTTGATGTCTGTGAGGTCAGCGGGGGTGCCAGCAGCCCAACATTGCACTTTGGTTTTGCATCTTTCAGTTCCAACACTTGTTGCCAATGCACAAGCATACTACTTAAACGGCAAAGCTATTTAGCAAATAATTACATCTCTAACGAACAAAAATCTATCATCATCACATACTGGAATGTGTCACAGAAATTGGGTAAATCTGACTACTCGGAACTTATACACTAAAAATGAAGAAAGCAAAAGTTAGCTCAACAAATGGCTGCAAAGTGACAGTGACGAGCCGAAGACCCTGAATTAGTATAATGAGAATATACTATTGAAGGGAACAGGAAAGACAACGGCAGCTGCGAAAAGGCCCCAAAGCGATGAAAGGCCTGCGTAAACAACTACGTGCACGTAAATTTATGAAAGGTGAGAACGGTTGGTTACAGCAAGAGTTTCTGCCTCTGCAGTTAAGACATCTGTGTTGTGTCTGTGACTCTCTGTAGTTTACCTGGAACCTCTCCGAGCTGAGAATTAATGTGGGCACAACGTAGCATCACCTGGCTAAAGCCTAGCAACAACCTAGAATCAACCATATTAGCTTTCAGAATCCTCCAGCTTCGTTGTTTCAAGCCTTGTTTGGTTTAGTGCAAGCTTAACTAATTTGGTCTTGTTTTTTCTTGATAATGCAACTATTCAGGTTTACAGTAATGGAAGAGCATTTTGATTTTTGGAGCAGATCATGAAGCAGAAAAAATGGTGCTTTGAAGCAGCCTCGATTGTTTTTAAAGCAGCAAAAATTGAACCTGAAGCAGCAATGGACATTTTCAGAGCAGATAGCAAAATATTCAAAACGACTCCTGGAGTTTAACGCATCATGCAAGCCTCTTATATATATCAATAATATTAAACATACTGTACATACACTAATCATTGCAAATTGCAAGAAACATAATTAGGCAGATGGATGGTCTTTGAACAGTAAGTGTTGTTTTCATATTTTGTGAAAGCAACCAGCATTGAAACTTCCGAAAATCAAATAAGCTAAGTGAATTAACATTTAAAATGCTTGCTCTTGTGACATAAACGAGTTCAAAGTTGATTAAAATGCTAAATGTAAACAGAGACATGTCAAAGTTGTTGCAACTGTGACTAGTACAACTAAGAAGTCTCGCACTCATTTCACCAAACTAGTCTGCTTGTAAGGTAAAAATATACAACTACTATATCAGTCATATAGAAAAGGTTGGTATGAGCAGCACTGTCAATATTCTAGTATACAGAGCTACTATACAAGCTGTGCACTAGATAACAGTATACAGCTTGTTTTTCGTTTTCGTTTAGGGTTGGTGGATGGTCACATGTTTTAACTTCATTGTATTTGAACTTTGGAGAAGTATGAAGCAGCATTCCTTTTTTGGAGTAATTGGAGCACCACTTCCATCACTGGGCTTATGTTAACCATGTCTTAATTAATGGGTTGAAGCAGATCGCAGACAAAGGACGCATAATTCCAAAGTAAACATAACTCTTTCAACCTCCTTGCCACTACCAGTGTATGAAACCATGACCTGTAAAATGACAGCATGCATGGAAGACACTAGCACTCCCCATGCATGAAGTCAAGTGCATAGCTCCTATATTTACTGAAAATACATGTGGGAACATACTAGTTATGTGTCCCTTCCAGGTACAAATTATGATGCACTGTCTACAAACAAGTCAAATTCCAACAACATAACTCCAAGGCACTGAGCATTACATTCCAAGAACCAAAATTAAGCAATGTGATGTTTTGAGTGAGTTTGGTCATTATTTGTAATTAGTGTGCAATCAAATATTTAATTTTGTGGTAGTGAATCATATTCCATTTTGACATAAAAAGAATGAAATCACAGGCTCCAATCGTTTGCACAAGTAGTTTTTGGTTGTGTTCGTAAGTGGAAAAGGAAAGTGGTACTCTTCACTTCGGTCCTGGAGTGCAGCATATCAAACAACCTGTCGAAAATTGCAGTACCTTCACCAAAGTGCCGGATTAGTCATACACAGCACACTGAAGTCAAGCCAAGATATAAAGAAAATTCTGTTCATCCAATAAGCAATGTATCTTGCTCTCTTTCTGCCAAAGGCAAAAACATAGAACAGTAATTACGATGTCAGAAAGCAAAATACTTATGGGGAACTATCATGTGCTCCTCTTAATTTTATTATTATGATTATTGAAACACACATAACAACAACTACTGTGCTACTCACCAGTCCCATGGCAGTGGAGGGTCTACACCGGGTATGTTACTATTGTAGAAAACCATCATAAATGTCACCACAAGCACCCCAATGCCGCATAAAGTGGCCTTCCAAAATTTATCTGCAACATGGTAATGACAAAATAAATCAGTTATTACAGAAAAAAAAAAAGATCTGCTTTTTTCACAATTTTCTGGCCATTCTAGTCATGGACAGATAAATGCAAAGTTGACTTACACAAATGCAGCAATGCTGCACACTTATTATAAATCAAAGTTATGTTTTGTAATGAACACCTCAAAGTGATGACATATAGTATAATGCTTCCTAGAGGTTCACTTGCCAAAAAGTATTTCTTGCATATTTTCAATAGCCTGGTGCCAATAAATGAATATTAAATAAAAGTGATTATCCAAAATGTGGCACTAATTTTTAAAACGTGTGAACGTCAGTGTCCCATGCAATTATTTATTTAATTATGAAATCAAAAATTCGTTTTTTTATTCATCAGTATGCAATGATAACTTTGCATACCGACTATCCTTTGTTTTGCAATAAGCTGGCATGACTGCTTATGAGATTAAGCGCTATAGTACTTAGTCACGCAGAAAATAAATGAGTACAAAATGCGTAAGCTTACATGGCTAATGTTACCAACCACATCATCGATAAAACGACTATGTTGATTATTACCTGCAAGTGCAATCGAAATCACCAGCTCTTCGATGAATGAGTAGACCTTGTGAGCTCGAAGACCATTTTCTAGAAGGGGGGGGGGGGGGGGGGCGTGAAAATACCGAGAAAGGTGGACATCGACAAATTTATTTGCATATTCACAAGCATGTAGCACACTAAACGGAAATAAAACAACTACGCGTTTAAGGGGCCAGGTTTCCCATTGGTGCAGTTTTGTCTGGTGTGGTCGCATACGTAATATAGTATACCGTACCACCTTAAATCGACATTAGAGGGTAGAAGCATTTTTTTTTATTAGTTTTGGCGCGAAAGCTCTCCCAGGAATCTTAGCATACGCTTCTGCAATCAATCACGTGACGGTATAATAGTTATAATCGAAGAGAAGTAATCATAGGTCTTTCGATGTTCACCCTATCGCACATCATTTAAAATATATAGACAACCGAGTTTCTATTGTGATGAGCGCAACTACCTTAATCGAGTACAGAAATAACAATGATTGAAAGAAAAAATGTCACGCACGTAAGCGCGAGGCTTAGAGCTTTGCTTGAAGTTGGGAAACACGGAAAACAGCTCGCAAAAACAGTGAGACATCGTAGCACGTAGTCCCGGCATTGAGCTTGGACTTCGTTAACTAAAGTTATTGCAAGTAGCTGCAGCTCGTAAGAGTAGCTTAAAAATATCACTGTGGCTAAAAGTGAATATCACCTTTACTGAAGTACAGGACGACGTGGCCAAATAAGAGGAGAACTACAACCAGTAGTCCAGCAAGTGGGGCATAGCTACTTGCACGGGCCAAGAAACTTGAATTCCCGATACTGCAGCTATCACTTATATCTGGGGGCTTTTTACGAGACATTTCGCAGGCACTTGCGCACTAATGCTCTAGATAAGATTAACTACATTGTTAAGTGTATTTAGCGCACAGAAAACCACGCAAAGGGTACGCTGAGCGATACGCGAGAACCACGATACCATGCACGAAACCATGACCTACTACACTCCTGACCTGTTCAGATAGCGGGGTTCCTATGGGAGCGCGTGTCCCCGCTCTCGTTCAATCGCTCGCCGTAGGTGGCGCTACCTATAACCTGTTCGTCTGCTTCTTTACGGTTGTTTTGTAGGCGCTGGTATAAGAATGCCTGCTTTCTGTGGTGAACTGTCGGCATATATGTGACTATTTCTTCCCATACATTGCTGGTCAAGTAAGCTGTTCAGTGCGCTTAAGAATTTATAGCACACTGGTTGACAAACGTGGAAACCCGTGGATTTACATGATTTTGGACAGCCTATGCGTTGTCGCGTGCATTTTATTGCAAAAAAAATTCTGAATGTCTTTTAGTATTATTATTTCTGGATATTTCTAAATTGTGGATCATAAATTCGCACTACGAGTGCTTTGTTGGTTAAAATTTGACTACAAAGAGTGAAGGTGACGTCAGCGAACAGGTGCTGCCTAGCGCCACGCCGCTCGTAGGTGACGGCCCTAGCGGCAGAAGGTATGAACTAGAACGTGGGCGCTGGAAGAGGTGCTCTCTGGGCAGGTCAGGAGTGTAGTAGGTCATGCACGAAACACACGAAAGCGATCGCTCGTTCCTTGTTTATAAACTTGTGTACTAACGCAAGCCAAAGCCAAAGCATGGATACGTTCGTTACCATCAGTTTCGTAGTTATCGCAATATTGTGTTTCAAAATATGTAAAGATAAATCAGAAAATTAGCAAGTTTTAAAAACAATATGTATGCAAAAGTAGAAAAAGTTAAATAAAAATATTGTTAGCCAAGCAGTTTGGCGCGAAGTTCTAATCTGGTCTCAATAAAATGGCCAACGCATGATTTTGCAGGTACTCCGATGACATTGGTTTAGCCATGGTAGTGCGGGGGGGGAGTCTCTTTTTCGTATTTGTTCATACACCACGCACACATGCAAACTAGCCCCCACCCCCGTCCTTCCAAAGAGAATAAAAAAGAAATCTTGCTATGCTACACACTGACGATAATAATTTCTGCCATCTTCGACGAAACGGATTGGTGCAGGCGATGATTAAAAGAAATGGCGCGCCAGAGCTCTCTGGTATGCACCGGAGCGATTTGTAGATGTTTTCCTGAAAATGAGTTCCACGGGGCTGGGGATGCGGGCTTGTTGGTTGGTCATACTTGGACGAGTTGAGCGCACAAAAGGACCAGACAAGAGGAAGAAGTTTATACACTCAGGTGCTGAAACGCATGTTAAAACTAATTGATTGATTGATTTGTGGAGTTTAACGTCCCAAAACCACCATATGATTATGAGAGACGCCGTAGTGGAGGGCTCCGGAAATTTCGACCACCTGGCATGTTAAAACTAATTTCTGAAAATGAATATTAATGAGTGCAGACTAATTCTGGAATCACTTGAATGAGGGACACCCTGTTTTTGTCACGGCTGCATTCTCCATCCTCACTCGCTTCATACGGCGGCAGTACAGTACACTACAGCATGTAAAAAGCAAAAGGCGATTCTCCCGCGCTCAAACTGACGCTGGAATCGTCGCTTTCAAAATCCGAAAGGCTGGCGTACCTCAGCTTTTATTTCCTAGCGTTAGAATTATGTATACCATATTTATAGTACGGTGGTGTATCAGAGGCGTTGTTAAAATCTCCCTTCATCTGACGTGTGGGCTTGGCAGGCAAATGTAGTCTAGAAGTACATTTTTATGGGCTAGTCGGTTCATGATACTGCACAGGCCACCAAAATATGGCTATTTTTGAGCGACGAAATAGCATGGGAGGAGGTCAAGGGGAGCGCAAACTTTCGATATGTTATTTGATTATATTCTGCATCAAAATTTATAGGCACGGACATGAGCAGGAAGCCAGGCACACGTCGAGTGCAAACCACCCTAATCATGACCTGTGAACAAGGACTTGCTCTCTGCCTGCAAGAGAGACACTGAACTTTAATAAATAAGGAACCTCGTGTTTTTATGTGGATGCCTCCGTGGCTATTCTCGAGCTGTGGTGTCCATGGTTCTGCCGATAACCTGAATATAATTCAGGCAAGGCTGACGTCACTTATGAAAATTACAGTACCTCTACAAATGTGCCCGATCTCTATCTTTTAGGGAATGCTCGTGTTCCCGCGCCTGCACATTCCCGCACTTCCCTGTCTGGCCAACATACGTCTTGCCGCTGGATAGCGGAAATTCGTGAACAACACCGGTGGCACGTTCTGTGTACGAGTTGGCGTGTTCTACCCGCGCCCACCTTTGTTAATTGCTATATCATCAAACAGTATGCGTGGACATAGTTGCGACAGATTTCGCGGCGCTACCAAAAACACCACACCATAAATGTCTGTTTGCAACCTTTTTTAGGTTGTGTGCAACCCGGAACGGCCTAAGGCCCTCAGGTCTCACCGTTCTTCGCTCCTGATGTTCACTCTTGAACTTCTGCAGGAGCGACTCGGCGACTGCGACATAAGGAGTGTGCCAAGAAAACCAGCCACGGACAACTGATGTGGTCGAGTGCCATGTCGGGGTCTGTGTGGCCAACACCACCTAGACTTTCAAGGCCGAAGGACTCTCCGCATTCCGAGTGCTGACGAGATCAACCGACGGCGGCTGGAAAAAACCAAAACCGGCTTTCCCGGCGGGTGACTTTTAGGGAAAGCGACTTGGATAGCCACTGTAACTTGGCTAAGCGCGGATGCATACAAACTGAGACACGTGTGCAAGTAGCTATTCAAAAACTCACAACATTTGCCTGGCCCCGCCGCGGTGGTATAGTGGCTAAGGTACTCGGCTGCTCACCCGCAGGTCGCGGGATCGAATCCCGGCTGCGGCGGCTGCATTTCCAATGGAGGCGGAAATGTTGTAGGCCCGTGTGCTCTGATTTGGGTGCACGTTAAAGAACCCAGGTGGTTGAAATTTCCGGAGCCCTCCACTACAGCGTCTGTCATAATCATATGGTGGTTTTGGGACGTTAAACCCATGGCACATATCATCATCACAGCATTTGTCTGAATAATAAAAGACAAAAGCCCAAACAAAGCTGCATATTAATCATGCTAAGGATATAATTTAGTGAAATATCCACTTCCAACGGGGAAACGCTCCAGTCGGAAGGGCTCTATTTTCGTTGACGGAGGACATACATAGTGTGGCGGCACAGCGTGCACCTTAGTTTAGTTCTCGGTGTCGCGAGTGCTGCATCGTGGCATCATCCCGAATTCTGTACCGTGAAAACTAGACGTGCAAGGTGCGCGTTTTCAGATTGCCGCAAGACGACGAGCTGCATGGACAACAGCTGCGTGCAATTTCACAAGACAGCTGCGTGCAATTTCACAAGACAACTTCATTCAATGGCAGTACTCCAAGGTGAGTTTAGTTGCAGATTAAGTTTCGTATATTTCACAGCGCGATCACTCGTACGCAGTGTTTCAGCTTCTAATAGTACTTAACCCTTTGATGGATGATGGGACACATAGCTCCCACTTTTCGAGTTGTCTTTTTTTTCGCTTTAAAACACTTGTACATGAATTATTATTCGAAAATTTTATATGGCGCCATCTATGAAGCGTTATGCAAAACACTCCATGCAGTTTTTGGTTTTTTACCTGAGGTGAAGCTGGAGGCGCTCCTGTTACATTCTGTTGTGTTTTTGTGCTCCTCTCTCGTCAGTGTGCGCCTGTTTTTCAAGCTAATTCAACGACATATACATATCTGGTAAGTGAAATATTTGCTTCTTGCACTACAGTATTGTTTTGAGAAATGCAATTGCCCATAAAGGTTACCCTACTATACGAAAAAAAAAAAAAACATTGCATGTGTGAATCTCGTGTAACACGTGCGTGTAACACGTGCGAATCTCGTGTAACACGCAGGGTTACGCTTACTGAGTAGCGTGCGTGCACTGGCGTGATACCGGTGTCTAATTGGCTGATTTACTTCTTCCACGCAGAAAAACAAAAACGCCTGTGACCAGAGGAAGCTCTAGAACTGTTTTTCAGTTTACCGGACAATTGCAATGACACTACAGATGAGTACTGCGAAAGTTCCGAAGACGAAGAGTTTGTGCTTGCCCCTGATAAAAGCAGCAAAGAGGACGACACTTTTCCGCCGCTACCAGGGCCGAGTACAAGCAAGCGCAAAGGATTCCGACGCTAACTATACGTTGGAAAAAGAAAAACGAAACAAATATCGAAAAAGCTTTCTGAAGAGCTTGGTGACGAGACCATGGACAACCAGTGGGACTTCTTAAAGAACCCCAGGTGGTCGAAATTTCTGGAGCCCTCCACTACGGCGTCTCTCATAATCATATGGTGGTTTTGGGACATTAAACACCACTTATCAATCAAACCAGTGGGACTTATCCAAGTTTGTAGCCACAACTCCTACAAATTGCAGTGCACTTGTATCCCAGAAGCTTTCGCAGAGAAGCACTGTACTTGAAACATTATCTCTGTATTATAATGATGATGTTATGAAGAATATATCGTCGATCAAATGAACTTATACGTAGCACAAACAAACCGCGCAGGATGGACGTCACTGACATGCTTGGAACTTCGTGCTTATATAGACGTCAGACTCTGCCCAGGCGGCGCTGCGAAAAACGCCGCAATCAACGCCCCCATCGACGCACCAGCCATAAACGGGTAGTGCAAAGCGAGGCGTCGGCAAGCGAACGTGCATATGCCCTCCTCTTTCGTTGGCTTTGAGGCGTGGTTTCCAGAAAATCAAGGACTTGGCAAGCTTGTTATTTCAATCCGACCTCGCTTCAAAAAAGTAGGAAGCTCATCAAAAGAAACTGTGGGTACAATGCGAAATATGTTTCAGTTAATTCGGCGTACTGCAACTGGCACTTCAAGTGCAAGCGAGCATCGCATAATATCGAGTTACAAGCAAGCACTCCGACGTTCGTTCTGTAATCTTTAAATGCGTTAAACTTGGGCATACACATAATGCCAAAGCGATGAAGTGCATACACGAGCAATATATTTCACGGTCAGTGGTACGAGGTTCACTTTATCCGGCACAAATAGCCCTGGTGGTTTTCGCCATTGCAGTTGCATTCTCCATCGATCTCTCGCTTCCTGTGCGTTGAATTGTTTTAGTACGCATACTTATATGTTCTGTTGACGGTTGTCATCTGCTTGTATATACTGCAAACGGGGACGCATGCGTGTCCACTTTCTCGTTGTACAACGAAATGCAAAACCGAGGTCTCCGAGATAGCTTCGGCAATCGCGGAGCCCAATGGCAAGAAAAAAAAAAAACATTTTGTGTTCATGATTATTTTGCGATTTACATATATGACGTGCATGTTCGCATTTGATAGATACAGCCACTTATAAGTTACGGAACTTAGAGCCATGAAAGTTCTCAGGCGTAATGCTGTGGAGCTTCAGTTCAGGTTATCGGGAATCGTGGCGTGTGCGATGTTTATCGTGTGCGTTACACATGTCTACTGCTGCACGGTGCACACCATGGTCAGAGGCTCTGTTAAGATTCATAATCAAAGCTACTACGGTTACCTACCCCTTGATATCAAAGCTACTTAGAACCATGACAGGAGATTTACATTATCACACTTTCTCATGCGAACGGCTGTAGACAACGCGAGTGATTCGCTCACTCAACACTATGCCATGTACAGCGCTCTAGCCGTTCTGTCTCATTAACGTCCGTAGCAATTCACAAGGCAACTGTAGCTTCGTCTGGGGTCTTTTTTTTTCGTAGAGCGCGGAGCTGTTGCGTCTGCTCTTGTTTTCGCCGTCGTTCTGGTGAGTGAACCAGCAAGCACTTCACGGCGGTTCGGTGACGCGCCTGACTAGCGGAGAAAAACTCGTAGCTCTTTTTCTAAGAGTTCAATGGTAAAATTCGCCAAATATTTTGCTCAATAGCTGTTTTTTTTTTTTTGCGCTGTATGTGCACCTGGTTGCGTAGAACTAAGTGAAGGAGTCTGGCTTTGCACTACTCAAAACTGTGTCGATAGGTGGAGCTGCGTGTTCGCAAAACTTCAGAGTCGGGCGTTTATAAGACTGATGAGTTCTGATGAGCGTCAATCGCATGCACTGCTTGCAAATGTATTGGCGCTCGGGCAGCTTTTTTTCATGTAAAATAAATCGTGCAGGTGATGACTTACAAATGCTTCCAGCTCATAAGCAACTGCCTTCACCTGAATAATAACTACCTCATGCCAGATTACGGCACGAAGGACTACGATCGGTCCTGCAAAGTTCAACCATTGATGGACATGATGAACGAGAAGTTTCTGGCTAATTACACGCCATCGAATCATCTCGCCGTCGACGAGAGTATGATCTTGTTCAAAGGGCGTTTGAGCATGAAACAGTACATGCCCATGAAACCTAAAAATAAAGAGGGGCTACGAAGTTTGGTCTCTCGTGGACTCGAAACTGGCTATCTCATGAAGTTCCAGCTCTACGAAAGAAAAAGCGCACACAAGCTAGATGATGCAACCTTGGGAGAGCACGTTGTCCTGACCCTGACAGATATGGCCGTACCTGCTGGCTCACAGGTATTTATTGATAATTTTTTTAGCTCAACAAAATTACGTCAAGTGCTTCGGGAAAAAAGACATTCTTGCTTGTGGTACATTCTTGCTTTGTGGTACATTTCGCGTCAACAAGAAGGATCTCCCTCCAGTGGTCAAAGAAAACAAGCTCGAGAGAGGGTCCTACATTTGGAGAAGAAAGGCAGAGGTGGTCGCCTATCAATGGAGAGACTCAAAGAATGTACACCTTATGTCGAACTGCCATGACTTAGAAGATCCTGTGCAAGTGCAACGAACACTCCAAAATGCCAAGAAAATGGCTGTGGCGTGCTCCTCTGTTGTGAAAGACTACAACACGTGGATGGGAGGTGTCGATAAATTTGACCAGAAGAGAAACACCTATCCCGCCGACTGCCGATGGTGGAGCCGCATATTTTACTTCATGTTGGATGCAGCCATAGTGAATTCATTTATTTTAGTTTTAGAATTTTTATAGAGCCTGCTGTATATCTGCAGTTCCGCTTGATACTTGGTCGCCAACCGGTTGCGCAAAACAGCTTCAGAAGATCGAGCGTTACACTGAAAGCTCACCACAACAAAAAAAGGGGAAAAAAAAAAACGGACGTGCCATGAGCGCCCGACGAGCTCCAGCTCGTCGGAAATGGCCACAATCCGAAGTTCACCGGAAAATGTCTGTGGTGTCAGTGGTGCTCAACACAGATGAAGGAAGTTCGCAGCAAATACATCTGCGCAATGCGCAATGTGCCCCTTTGTGTAGTGTGTTTCGGCCTGTTTCACTACCGGCCATGATTTGCCTGAAGTGGATGGTGGGACATATCCTGTCACACTTTGTGAATCTGCTGGATGCGGTCTGTGGGACATACCCTGTCCCACTTTTTTTTTTGTGAATGGTGATTTTGGGTTCAGGTTTGTTTCTTTTCTAATAAAATCACCTCAGAAAAGCATGTGCTAAAAAATATCGCCTCCTTCGTTTATTTTACAGTGTCCAACAAAGGGTTAATATTGGTTGTGTTGCGGGAAGGTAGCGGATAAACGAGTGTTATTTATTTATTTTTTATTTATTTTTATGTGTGTGAGCTGCACTTCGCGCCCGAAGACAAAACACAAGAGGCTTCGTACACTGATGAAGAAACGGGGCGCATGGTCACCGCACCATTGCTCAGTCCGCGCATTCTTCTATATGTAATTCCATGAAAACTTCAGTTTTCCAGCTTACTTTTCGAAAAGAAAGGCCCGAAGAGAAATTCCCGAGAAAGGCAGCTATCCAGGCGGCACTTGCGGGATCAGCAAAAACATCTCGCCGTGAACAAGAGGCAGATAAAGAATAGTGCATTGCAGCTTAGCTTTCAACATCAGAAATAGAAAGTCAACTTTTTGGCATTGCATTGAAAGCGTATAGTAGTGGAGCAGCTGTCGAAACAAGAATTTTTAAAGATCTCAAACCAGCGCCAAGTGGTAATCAGCAGACCTCATCGAGGAGCTAATAAGAAACGATAATTCGTCATATTTCGATGCCTGCGATGACGGACGCTCTTGCAAACTGGTGCTGAGATACGTGTTATGATGCAGCACTGACCTTTTTCCGAAAAAAGAAATTGCAGAATGAAGGAAACATTCTTGTAGGTCCTTCTAAATAAAAGAAGAGAAAGCTCAAAACGCTGAGTAAGAAGTAGCTCTTGACGCGGCTTTCCTTAAATCATGAAAGTTATTCAGAAAGCATGCCACCAGTCTCCTATCCTCATTTTTAAGGCGCGAGCTTTGTCACATGACTTGTTATGAGATTTCATATCTTTTATTTATTAAATGCCTGCTGATTAGTCCCGACTGCCGGCAAGTGCCACTTGAGATGAAAAATGTGTGGGAGCACGTGTTTTTAAATATGAATGGAAGAAAGACAAAAGCACAGCGCTTTGCTTGTCTACTGTGCGCTTTTTTTTTCGTGGGTTTAAGCCCGAACATATGCAGCGCTTTTGCCAGCGTTTTCCCGGCGTCGCTTCCCTCGGTGTCATCGCGTCAACGCCGCCAAAGAGGGACAGCCTCCTTGGGCTAGCCCAGGCTACCTTACCAAGGCCACCGTATCTAGCCACCACCATAGTCACCTCAGCGCATGGAGTTCCTCCATGGCTCAGCGTCTCACAGTGTGACCAGACGGATTCATTGTGAAATCCCTATAAGCGGCGTTACGTTTTCGTCAATGACCCAGCAATAAAAACTCTAACCTGTATCTGTGGCTTATTACTTGCAGCGTTATTTTGTTATAAAAGTATTCGGGGCACTGGAATAGAAATATACTGCTACCGAAAAGTCCCAGCGTCCAGACTGGCAGCAATATTGCCGTGATTATCACGGGCATTACGGGGAGCAATAGAGTTTCCTAATATACACTAGAGGGAACTCTGGCGCTAGTGTCTATGGTAGCTGCAAGTGCAACGCACGGCGCTTCAGTGAGCATGGGAATGATGGGTAGTACATTTGTCTAATCTTTGTACTTCTGGCCTGCTTTTGGCTCCGTGTGTGTTCGTGAGGCTTGGAGCTGTTTTCTCACGAAACAAAAATCAGCAAATGTTCAGCGATTGCGCTTCACCACCTTATTTTTTTTAGACTTACCTTTCCAAATCAGGTCACAAAGTTGAAAAGAATTAAATCTTTTTTTCAAAAGAAAATCAAAACACAGCAATAAACGAAGCCGCAAGTACGATTCGCCACCCGCAAATACGAAGACTAGGCAAATGTGTGTACTACACATCATTTCCATGGTCGCTGACTGATCGCAGCGACAGAGCCCCCTCTATTTAATTTTAGGAAACTCTATGCGAAGAGCATGTAGGTGACGGGAAGTCAGATGAGTGCCAGCTGTGTCGTTCTGCCGTTTTATCTCCACTGACATAGAAAGCGCTGAGGCCAGAGCCGGCACAGCGTCACACATTGTGTCGAAGAGAATGAACCCGAGACCTCTCAAAGCAGTGTGCAGTGTCCGTCAATACAGCAACAAGAAATATTCATGAAAATTGGTTCCATGCCTCCCTTGCAGTTCTGAGGTGAAGGAAACAACTCACAGTACCACCGATAAGTTTTTTTTTTCACTTTTAGCGTTAGCTTTTGAGAATACGAAGAACCAGAAACTCGCAATATACGGCCCCCGAGCTTGGAAGTTGTACATCTTTAAGGCCACGTATTCAGCCAATACACTGAGGCCTGAGTATGGCGCTCGAAAACGATTCGAAGAAATCTCAAGCGCTTCCGGTCGAAGCTTCTGAGGAACAAGATAATACAAATACAATCATCAGTTTAGAGTTTTAGGGTAACGCAGAGCGTGGTGACAACTTAATAAATCCGAGGTCGGTGGCAGCCATTTTGGCAGCATCAACAATGCTGTTACGCGGCGGAAGTCGATGGCAGCCGCGCGCTGATTGGTTCTCCACCCATCTACTCACTTCCGGCGTCGACGCCGACGCTGCAGATATCTGAATCGTTCAGAAGAGGACGTTTCGGCCACCATCACTGGCAGCGTCGACGCCGAGTGACGCGGGCGTACGAAACACCGGCAAAACGCTGTATATAGTTTGGCTTTTAGACGCTAAATTATGTGACGATTTCTTATCAGAAACATTTTCACGCAGTTTGTTCACAGCTCGGTGCCGAGAATTCGTCGCCGCCGCTTCGTGACGTCACGGCGGCAAATTTCTGGTGAGAGAGAAAGAGGGGTGGGGAGCACGGGCTTGGTGTGCCACCCCCCGGCTACGCCATTGGTCTTTGTCCTGCTGCAGTTGGCGCAGTAAGGCTGGTGATAATGAGGTCAACACGTGCACCCAGGAATGAATACGTTAAAGCAACGTATTTTCCAAGCCACCGCTCATTCTTCGGACGGCTCTCCTTGCGGAATATATCGAACACCACCTGCAACAAAAGCGAGCGCTGGAACACGAAAGGGATGCAAGAGATGCCCCACAGATATGACGTAAATTGTATTTTATTTTCACAGATGGACATTTCAAGTAGCTAATTTATTGTGACGAATGAAATTATAACTGCTTATGTAGCAATAGAGGAAGGGAATTATTTCATCAGAAAGGGAAATTCAATGAGTGCATGAATGGAAAATTATTGTTTTGTTTTGGCACAATCAGAAATATAATAAAGCAAGTACATGTATAAGATATGTTAAAGCAGTTTACACAAGAAAGTGAGCAATAAAAATGCAGTGTATATATATATATATATATATAGTTAAGTAGATCCTCCGTGAGCGGTCACAACGCGGTTTATTTCGACGTTTCGACCTAGAGTTTGGACTTCATCAGGTATATGCAACGCTACCGCCACTCAACCACCATGCCTGCCAATATATATATATATATATATATATATATATATATATATATATATATATATATATATATATATATATATATATATATATATATATATATATATATATATATATATATATAGAAGTGTATACTTAAGAGCTCGTTTTCCTGTGTTTTGACACAATATTAATGAGATCTAACAGACAATAATGCCAAGGAAAATATAGGGGAAGTTTTTAGATCAAATTGTAATGTAAATGTGAAGAAAGAAAAGTGGGTGAAAAGTTGACTTGCCGTGGGCAGGAACGATCGGTTCCTGCCGCACAAGAAAATTCAGCCAGTTGCACGTAGCCAGCATTGATAAAAGAGCGAAGCTGTTAGTTTACAAAGACGCCTTCGTTTCGACATTTATTGAGTTGGGTAAATGAAGTGGAATGAAGCGGAAGCATGTGGTGAGTGGTGAAAGTCGTGAGTAGCACGTGCACTGAGCCTTGATCCGCAAGAGGGCAACACCATCGCCGATCCATTTTCCAGGTCAGTTCGTACGCTCCGTCCTGATGTCCATGTTTCGGCGTGCAGAAAGTGTTCCGTAGGTCTCTAAGCATCCGAGTTGCTGTGCGGATTTCGAACGCAGCACGTGCAGCAAAATTTATGCTCGTGTGCTGAGTGCGCAGACCATCAAAATGGTGACCCCGACGCTAGCGATCCTCGTGGATGACGTCAAGGGTATTATACCCCGATGGCCCCCGGACTTGAACTTCGCCTCAACTAAAAATAACAGCTTCGCTATTAAAAAAAAAGTTTTGGCTGCTTCACACTAGCAATGCCAAGCCGGAAAGAAGAGCGCATCTGGGTGGCGTTCCTTGTTTCGCTTACTTTTTAATTTTTAAAATCTCGTTTCCCTCTTTCTCTTTGTTCCATGTAACTATTTTTTTGTGCCTGTTTCTCTATTTTTCTTTGTCACTCTTCACATCTTCTTTTACATTCATCCTCTCTCTCCCTCTCTGCTTCTTTGTCTCCCTTTCTTTATTTCCCTCTCTGTCATTCACACTGTCCTCATAACTTTTTCGTGACTTTTTTTCGTTTCTCTGTCTATATTTATATGTATTTATTTCCTTTCTTTTTGATTGTTTCCATCGCTTTATTTCTTTCACTTTCTGGCTTTCACCTTTTTCACGTATAATTTCTGACAGCTACGTTGTCACAAAATAGACTTGCTTTCAGGAGCGCCCTCCCATTTACTCATCGGCAGTGCAGCGCTGTGCGTCGTGTTTAGAGGACTTGCGCATAGTCATGCACGAAACCTGACTGTGTGCCTATCATACTCGCGGACGCCGTTAGATTGCTTCAGTTACAAGCTAAAGCTACCGTTGTGAGCAGCGCTGTTTTCCGGATGAGTAATTCGTGAACGGTGCCGTGACTGTATTGTTTGCCGCAACGTCATTCATCAACATGAAGTACGTTGTAGGGCTTTAAAATAATGCTGGCGAGGATTGTTGCGTGGATTTTTATTCCCGTCAAATAAAGGCGTAGGCAGAATTTTTTTTTGGTGGGGGGGGGGGGGGGGTTCTCAAAATGGTCGTATTTTGCTCTGTATCCCATGGTGAAAAAATTACGGGTTGCGGGAGGGGCGGGCTTGGTGTGCCATCTCTTGGCTGTTACTGCTGTCAGACCACAGTGATAGATGAGGGAGACGACCTTTGGGGAAACACTAAAAGTGATACCTCCAAGGTGCCGATATATTATCAGCTGGCCCATCGTTTGAACAAACGTTTTTATCGGCTATATCTCTACATAGTCTCTGATTCCTAGGGTGCAAATCATTGTTCAATACCCTAACATACGACATTCTTGGGAAATATAAAATAAAGAAAATAAAAATAAAGAGCGAGCATTGGATGTTTCACAAGTTTTTCGAAAAAAAGGTGCATAATTAAATAGCAGAGCGTGATCCGTCGTTTCTGGCGACCTTTAGGTCCAAACGTGAAGTTTTCCTTTGTAAGTAAAAAAAACAAAAGCAAACAAATACAGGCCCCCTTCAATAGTTGTGCTCAGCGCTTGCTGCGTCTAATTCTGTAACATATATATATATATATATATATATATATATATATATATATATATATATATATATATATATATATATATATATATATATATATATATATATATATATATATATATATATATATATATATATATATATATATATATATATATATATATATATATATATATATATATACCGAGCGAACTTCTCACTTCGGCAAGTGCACAGGAAAATGCATATCCGCGCTTCAGTGCAAACATATAGCGTCGCATATAATCTTAATCTGTCCCTTCATTGTTCCCTATCTTCCATATTCTTTTGCACCTGACCCTCGCTCTCTCAAGTCTGAACTCCACGCAATTCGAAATCTGAAGGGCGTGCGTATGTGGGCGAACTTAAAACCGAAAAGCAATAGATAAACGGCGCTCAGGGCGTCCGCCGTCGGTCTGGCTTTTTCTCCGAGATGTTTGCTAGCTCGTTAGACGGAGAGTTTCCGAGACAGAACACGAAAGAGGTCAGGGCAGGAGAAATCAAAGCAGAGCAGCACTATTACTGCGCACGATGCATTTTTTTTCTCTTCTTTCCCGGGCTCTTGGCACGTTTACTTTTAGAACGTTGACGTAGGGTGCGCAAACGGTCTTTGTGCCGTGAGGGGAACACCCCGACCGAGAGGGCAGCTGGTGGTGCGCCCTGCGTTTCCGCTGCCACACAGAAAGGCCACAGCGAGCTCTAGGTTTCGTCAACGAGTGTTGAGCCCCCAGGCCCGTTTGGCGTCGCCGCCGCCTGTGGGCGCTCGTTGCCAGCCATGAGTGCGCGACTTCTTGGATCACCGCCCGCGTAGACACGAGGGCAAGCACAACACCGTAGTCGACTGATGTGACGGTCCAGAGACTCAAGACGCGGGGACGCCATGTCACGGCCTGCGAACAACGAGTAAGACACTTCAGTGACCGACCTCACTCGGAAATTATCCTGCACTGCATTTTTCTTTCTTTCCTCTGTTCCCCATTTGCTCTCGCGGAAGAAGCAGTTGCGGTAAGATGACCAGCGTCGAGGGCATGGTGATCGCGGTGATTGGTTTTGCCGATCGAGGCGCTGTTCGGGAGAGTCACCTTTTTGGTTGTTGCCCACTGTCCCAACCACAGTGCTTTTGCTGCTGCCTTATGCGTAAATGTGGGCTCTGTCGAAATAGTATATTATACGAACTGAAATAGGAAAGGGACGGGCACTATGGTTCTTCAAGATCCAACGCACTAGAGCCGGCAGCACGTTATATCTCGAAGGGCTCATATATCCGACCAGTGTATAGATACCATACTAAACACATTTGCGAAGAAATATCCAAACTGTATACAATTGTGAATGCAGAAAAGCAAAGTAACACTGTAAGCGAAGCGTCTTCATTTGTCTAAAGTTGCAAATGCGCCTGCTGGAGGCTGATCACCGAGCCGTCGCGTGTGAAGTGTCTCGCTAAATACATTGGTGGGGGGGGGGGGGCATCTATCTACCAAGTGATCATGTTGTTTCAACTCCTGCTATATAACACGAAAAATGTACGCAACTGTGTCAACTAATTTTATTATCCGGATGGCTGCCAGCAGTGAAACTAAACAACGTGAACAAGTCGACAACCTGTAACTCTATTTTATTTACGGGTGCATGGCACACGTGTTGTTGCGAAGAAAAGCTGTGTCCGCATTTGTTTCTAGAATTACCTTGCTTCATTCCATCATTGCCAGACGGCAGTATTTAACACGTGCCTTTCACGTAGCTTGTTCGAAATTGGTATCGCTGCGCGTAGCGGTGAAATGTCCCGATTGGTATGAACTTTCTTTGGTGGCACACACCTCAACCAAACAGATATTTACGGTACGCTTTCCGTTGCATTATACTCCTTCTGCGTGTTTGGGGTTTCACTATACTCGTTCTGGGTGCTTTTGGTCTGTAATAACATGAAAAGTTACAAGAGTCGACGTTTTGAACTCTTACAAGACGTCGTCTTTCGGAACTTCTTGCCATTCATTGTAAATTTTCAGCCATAAAGTCTATTTTCACTTCTTACCGGCATACGTACTAATACTGCAGAGCGGGTGACGCACAGTATGGGCTATTGTGCTATAATAGGCCGAATGTCATGATCATTTTATTGTGGGTGGTCGGGAAGTCAGTGCCCATTTCAGAGTTTCATAGACGTTTGAAATAGGCACTGATATTCTAATGAAACGCTATTTGATAAATAAAAAACACTACAAACTTGCAATAAAAAGGGGAGCAAACATTTATTTTCAGAATTACAGCTCAATATTGATGACTGAATAAAATTCATGTTACTTTTAGAAACAAAGATGGTAAATTTTATGATGTGCTGAGATAATACACACTTCTAAGCGCGGCACGCTAGTGCTTGGTCAAGTATTTTGATGTCGCATGAATCAGTAAATTTTGTCCAGAAGTTGCAATGCATCCTCAGCCAGAACATCTCGAATTCGTACTTCCAGTTAATGTATCATCTGTTGCTTCGTCAAGCGAGTTTGTTCGTTCATAGTGCCACGCAATATAGGCCCGACAGTGGTTGAAAATGATGTTGTCAGACTGCGCCACATGATCGCCTAAAGTGACGAATGACTTAGTGCAATGTCATATTGGAAATGTGCCTGATCACGAATCGCAGTGCCCTCCACTGTTGTCTGAGGTTTGCAGTACGGCCTTGAAATTCACAATAAACTTTGTTTTACTGAAATAGGCACATCAGTATAGGAGCTACTTTCGCGAATGCGTTCTTTACAACATATTTAGCTACAAATTTGATGCCCCGCCGCGGTGGCTAAGGTACTCGGCTGCTGACCCGCAGGGCGTGGGTTGAAATTCCGGCTGCGGTGGCTGCATTTCCGATGGAGGCGGAAATGTTGTAGGCCCGTGTGCTCAGATTTGGGTGCACGTTAAAGAACCCTAGGTGGTCGAAATTTCCGGAGCCCTCCACTACGGCGTCTCTCATAATCATATGGTGATTTTGGGACGTTAAACTCCACATATCAATCATCAATCAACAAATTTGCTGCCTGCGCGATAACCTTGTGTTCATTCAAGACCACTTGCTTAATTTTTAATTATTGCTTACCTTCTCACAGGGATATGCAGTGATATCACGTTTATATGTATGCAGAATTGTCGAGTATTATTAATGCATCTTCCAAACGATGTCATCTGGTCTTATACTCTGCGGTAATTATCCTCGCACTGAACTTGCTTTAAAGATGTTACGTGAATGTACTGCCTACAGATTGTAACCTGACACAAAAATTCTATTGCTTTTATATGCAAAGGTTCAAGTACAAGGCTCCAGACCGGCAAAACCCTTTGAGTCTGCAGTGTCCGGCGTGCCTGGAGAAGCTTCAGGATCCAAGGATACTTCCTTGTTTGCACACGCTGTGTAGACGTTGCATAGAAAGGCTCGCGAGGTATCACAGGTGTTTCTTATCTTGGAGAGTGAGCAGTGCCAGAGACGTCCCGACTCGAGATTCTTGTCCCCGCGGCACACCAACGAGCATGCGCCCAGCTACCTCAAACTGCAAGATGCATGCATCCGCACACTGCCAGATAGACAGCACTGTCGAAGAAAGGGCGGCTGGTGTGATTGTTTGTCCTGCGTGCCAGAATGAATGCACCGTGACGGCGACAGGAAACGAGTTCCCTGCAAATGTTCTAGTCAGACGGTTCCTGCGCCCTGCTCCTGACCTACTTGGCAGCTGGCAGCGGGGTGCGCTAAAGCAATACGTGCCCCGAGGCAAGCGTTCTTCGCTCAGTCACCTGAGCGCCAAGAGCAGAGCCGCCGTGAACAGGTGCATCGGCTGCGTGCTGTCGTGTTGCACTAGGGTGCGACAACGTGACAGCAGTGAGAATCCATCCGGACGGTCGGCTGCACGCAGGATGAATGATGCAGAAAACCAGACCACGCAGTCAACGGCTTCACTGGAACCTCAAACTTGTTCCGAACATCCGGCGTGCCAAATCGATACTTTCTGCCTGTCATGCCACGAAGCCATCTGCTCGTCGTGTTTGATTAAAGACCACCGTAATCACGTCAGCAGTGAGTTAAGCGCTGCCCAAGAAAAGGAACTGAAGAGGACAGGTCTGCTTCTTACCAGGCTGCACTTGAAGATGTCCAATCTTGAAGACTCAGCAAGCGGCACCTTGAAGAAAAGTCAGGCTCTGTCCCGCAACGCTACTGATGTGACACGCGAGGTGAACAACTTCTACGATGGATACGTATGCGCTTTGGAAGCTCGCAGGCGCGAGCTGCTAGATGAAATAGCGCGCTTCCAGAAAGAGCACCAGCAGACACTGCTCGATCGTAGCAGCACCCTGGAGGCGGCGCTTGTGCGCGCCAAAAACGTGCATGAGTTTGGTAAGACGCTGCTTCATTTTGGACCTAAGATGCCAGAGGTAGTGCTGCCACTCGTAGAAGTGCTTGACAAAGCTGCCCGACCTATCGTCGTGATGGACGACAAAGAAGACATCTTGGCGTATCAGCCACTTTCTCTCAGGTTCAGAAAGGACAGAGAGGACCACAGGGAAGGATACCTCGTGTACGGTGCGGTGTCTAGCCAAGCCGACCCATCGATGGTGTCAGCAGTGTTGTCATACGAAAGTGAGTCATTACTTCGATCGTACAAGTACATCCATACGGTCGCAAGTCAAATGCTCGCTAGTCACTGGCGCACGTTATTACACATAGCATGACGCCTATCGCTGTGTCTCGAATAACCAGTATTACCTTTTCAATGCTTGAAGCCAGGGGATTCGGGGATGTTCATCATAAGGGCGTGCTGAGGGGAGTTTTCACTGGCTTTCCCGCAGTGTGCATGTTCGCATATCATCAATCTCTTATTGAAAGAAAAGTAAACGTAATTGTCTCTGCGGAGGGGCATTTGGAAAAATTTGAAGGAAAACACGAAATAATAATTCAGGAACAAAAAATTGTTTCTTATGTGAACGAAATTTACAGAATTTCGGTATTATTGGTCCAAAAGACTAGGTTTGTGTTCACAGCTCTCATGCGGCAGCGTATAGGCGTGCACACGAAAGGTGGGGGGGGGGGAGGGGCTGCCCATACCCCTTTCTTAGCCTTCTAATAAAGAACCATGCGCACGCTTGTGTGCTGCAGGATTTTATGTATAAGGAGGACATGCATAAGGTTACTGCGTTGTTCGGCGTGGATCTTCGGGCTGTCCTGCACATTTACTCTAATAGAAGCAGAAGTTTTATAGGGCATGGTAGGGGTGAGGTAAAGAGAGCTTTTACTGCACCCCCTCCCCCTTTTAGGACATGACGTAATGTCAAGATCTTGTTATACGCCTTCATACTTACATACTTGCACTATATGCATGTAAATTATTCTAGTTTATATTTTTTAACTTTATCGTGACGCGAACAAGCAATACATTTCGATTCCTCGGCAAATGAATCAGTACATACCAGTAAGCCAAAGCTTTTTATGTGCTATTAGCAAGTACTTGCATGCTTGCTTCGAATGAAAATGCATAGCTAGTGCACTTAGCATAATGGTAAACAGTGCAGTGCGAGCGTGTCACAGTCGAAGACCTCAGCACATGCGTGCCGTACCTTAGTATGGTAAAACAAAATTGCCTTCTCAACTATCATGTTTTACGGTATTGTTGCTTGTTATAACAGATACCACGGACAGTCAACACCTTGGATCTTTGAAAGTCGCGCGCTTGAAGTTCCAGGATCCCTCTGGACACCCAATTGACGTGGAACCAGAACAAGTTCGGGCAATGCTTATTTCATCCAAGTCAGCAAGGTTTGTTATTTTTAGTTTCCTCTGGTTGGACAAGTCAAAAAGTGTACTTTTAATCTAGGAGAGAACGGAGAGAAACCATTGTTTCTGAGGGGTGCTGTCATAATATTTTGATGATGCTGTTAATGACAATGAGACGTTTATTGAAAAAAAAAGTGTTTCCGTATACGCTAGGTTGTGATGATTCGGTGCCTGGTGTAACCGCTATAGGGGAACTATAGCCGAAGGTATTATGAAGCCTTATGAACGTGTCTCACCATTTCAGTTTTCCTTTACAGTTTTCTTGAAGTGTTAGTTCCTTTAAAAGAAGTGTGTGTTGCGAAAATCATAAACATTGAACATCATAATTTACCATATAATCATGCTAGGCAAACGCGTAATAGCAAGTCATTATTCGAACGTAACTCAAAATTTAGTGGTTTATGCATCCCTCACCTAGAGCCACGAAACAAAAGAAATTGATTGCAATGGAAGTAAATTGCAGTGTAACATTACGCTATTACTGCCTACCACTCTGTTAACATATGCAAATTATCTACCTATTTTTAACTGCCTATTCATTATTTGTAAGTTTATTACGACGTACTGCTTGGTTATCTCTGCCTGCCATGCTGTTTACCTTTTCTAATTGCCTAGGTATTTTTATTATCACTTTTTCACTCGCAACTTTGTGACAGCATATTGCCTTCTTATTTTATGCATACCCTGACCACTTAACTTATGCTAAGTGACCATCTACCTTGTGTAATCCAGTTTTATGTTTGTACGAACTGATATGCTACACAGTAAGAACTCTCTGTACATGTCCGCCCTGTTATGGTTCCTGATGGGATTGTCAGCAATAACTAGCTGACTGACTGACTGACTAAACTAAGTGGACATTTAAGGGCCCGTTTTTTTTTGTTGTACACACTATGAATGAGACCTAACAGACAATGGCAACAAAAGTATAGGGAATATTATTAATGGTACATTACAATGCAAATGTGAACAAAGAAAAGTGAAAGAAAAGACAACTTGCCACCGGCAGGCATCGAACCTGTGACCATCGAGTAACGCGTCCGATGCTCTACCAACGTATTGCAATCGTAGTGGACGGGGTTATGGCCGCTGCTGTAGCTGGATGGTAACGTGGTATTAGATGTTCACAGAATCGGTCCCTGCCGGTGGCAACTTATCTTTTTGTTCACTTTTTTTTCTTCCCATTTGCATTACAGTTACCATTAACAACATTCACTATGATTTCGAAGGCGCTGTAGTTCATTAGGTCTGATCAGCTAACTAACTTGGAGAACCGTCAACAAAAAGTACGTGTAGATGATTGCACATCTAGTTCATTGAAAGTACTGTCTGGCGTCCCACAGGGGTCTGTGCTGGGTCCTTTGTTGTTTTTAATTTTTATAAATGATATTTCCGTAGTTGTCGAAAGCCCGGTTAAAATCAAACTTTTTGCAGACGATTGTTTAATTTACGCTCCTGTAACTAACGCAAACGACCAAATCGAAATTAATCGCTGTCTGCAAGCCTTGCATAATTGGTGCACCCAGTGGGCAATGAAAATTAACTTTTCAAAGACTACGTTCACCCACATAACCAAGAAAAAATCCGTACTCGCATATGATTATAAAATCGGAAATAGCCTTTTGACCAGAACACACAGCTTTAAATACCTGGGGGTGACTATTACCAGCGACTTGGGGTGGCACACTCATGTTGAGGAGGTGTGTTCAAAGGCCTACGGGAAGTTGTTTTACTTGAGGAAAAAACTCGAAGATGCCCCTAGAGATGTCAAATTACTTTCATATAAGACATTTGTTCGCCCTATTTTGGAGTATGCGTCTTCTGTATGGAGTCCTCATCAGCAGTCACTGAGAGATAAAATAGAAAAAATTCAAAGGCTAGCAGTGCGCTTCATTTGCTCACGGTACCGGAGGACAGAATCCGTCATAAATTTGTTAAAATTATGTGCGCTAGAACCCCTGCAAGTGCGCCGCGAAAAGCAAAGGTTAAAACTCCTGTTTCAAATTATAAGAGGCGAAATCAAAATAAATAAAGACACATACATACAACCTGCACCCAAACGAGGAGCTCGGTTGAACCATAGTCACCCAATAAGGCCTTTTTGGGCGCGTCTGGATGGCTTTAAAAATTCTTTTTTTCCGAATAGTATAGGAGTGTGGAATAGACTTCCAGAGTACGCTGTTACTAGCGCAAATGTCAAAGAGTTTGAGTGTTCGCTAGAATTGTACTAGCGGCAACATGAAACGTAATGTCTGTTTTGTCATTGTGTATTGTTTTTGTTTTGTGTTTATATTTGTTTTTGTTTTGTGTTTATATAAATAAATAAATAAATAAATAAAATAAATAAACTTACAGGTGGACTTCGCCCACTTTTCGGTATTCGTCTGACGAAAGATATGGGCCGATCCCAAATGTAGCGAGGTTTCACATAGCGTATGAAAGAGCTAGGTGTCACACGTGAAGAACGCCATAAACGTGAGCTTGACGCAACGCCAGACGTTTAGTGTAGCGACTGTATGGCTCGAGAGAAACGTTAGTGTGATTGGGAGTGTTAGGCTGGCCGCGCTGGAAGACAGAGGCTCGATCTATGCCATCAGTGACACATTATATTACAATATTGTAGGTTGGCTTGGTCCGTTTGGGATGTACATGATAGGAAAGTCTAGATGCGTGGAGAGTGCGTGAGTGTGTCAAGAGCAGTGTTGTGCACTAAATAGTCGGTTTGTGCGAGATGCTCGTTATAACAGGGACATGACTTAGACAAATGAGAAATTGCGAGGCTATCCGTGGATATGTGCACGCACGCGCGCGCCGTGGTCCAAGCGTCACAGTCATCACATTCTAAACATCGCGTACATACAATAGAATTGAAAGTTCTCGCTTAGCATTTTCAAGCGAAGCTCGTATTGACGGGTTTGTGTAGCTGGTTCTGGTAGTGTTCCAATAAACTTTCCTCACCAACAGCTGGCGCACACCAAATAAGCAATAAGTGACAAAATAAATCTTCCACGAGCTTGGGCTTGAACGCTGGTTCTCAGGGTCCGAAAGCGAGTGCCTCAAACTCCATAGGCCAAACTCCAATGATGTCGCAATGAGAACTCAATAGAAATACACGGATGAATACACTACGCAAAAAAAAGTAAGAAGAAAATAAGCGGTAGATTTGCTATGGGAGCTTCATCGAAATGTTTCGTGTTGGTGGACTCAAAGCGATCTGCAACTGGACAACGCGAAAGGTCGATATCAGGAATCGCCCATTTCCGAAATATTCCGGACTTCGAGAAAATTGAATTCCTAACCCGCATTTCCACGATCGAGGGGGTGTCTTTTTCATTGAGGTGTTCTTTACGGGCCGACGAACGCCGGAAAGAACACGAAAGACGCCATGCTGATTCACACGGAAACAGTGTTCCGGGCAAGGCCGCTTTAAAAAAAAGAAATAAACAGAATAATGAAAAAGACTACAAGCTATCACTTGCCCCCATTTACCTGGTAAGAAGGGCCTCAGAACGTTTTACAATTTACTAATATTTTGAAGATTCTTGTCAGAACGATTAGCTCTGTTGTTCACTTACAGGACAACTGCAGCCGAAGTCACACGCGCCGAGGACGATCCTTTGCAGCTGAGACTGAAGTTCGAAACGAGGAATGCTGGCACACATGCACTCGCAGTCACTCTGGACGACCAGCCCCTCCTGGTATAAACCTCAATATGCTGCTTTTCTACGTGCGTCTTCAGCCGAGTGAAAACAAAGCGTTCTTTTAAAGCGCGCCCGTGCGCAACAACACGCTCGTTTATTCACGCTTCGCGTCAACAAACTTTCACGAGATGAATTCGTCTCTTGATGTTTTTTAAGCTTCCTTTAATGTATTATAGGGGTCAAAATCAGCCTCTGAAAATTCCATACGATGAGTTGTCTTCGCGCATGCGACTCTCAACTTGACGTCACACTAGCATCGCCCACACTAACCACTAGGCCAACAATGCAGTTGGAATATTTTATAAAGCACGTTCGACACGTCCATGCTTCATCACTCTCATGAGTGATGTACACAGAACTTTGCCCGCTTGGGGTTGTTTGTCCTGCCGTGTTCAAGTGATGCTACGCTATGTCATTGCAGCACGCTCCATGGCCGATCCCGAGCGCACTTATGTATCAATATTACGCTAATGTCAACACCCGAACATTTTCAATTTTACACACACACACACACACACACACACACACACACACACACACACACACACACACACACACACACACACACACACACACACACACACACACACACACACACACACACACACGCACACACACACGCACACACAAATATATATATATATATATATATATATATATATATATATATATATATATATATATATATATATATATATATATATATATATATATATATATATATATATATATATATAACGTTTAACTCTAGAACCTTCTCTAGTGAGGCAAGTCTAGCTGTACTATTCAAGGAGATAGAGGGCATTGAATGGGATATAATAGGCTGAGTGAAGTTAGGAGGACAGATCATCGCCTATACAGCGCTACAGAACGGGCACGTCCTTTGCTATTGGGGCTTGGCTGACAGAAGAGAACTGGGAGTGGAGTTCTTTATCCACAGAAACATAGCTGGCAGCATAGAGGAATACTATAGCATTAATAAAAGGGTGGTAGGTATCGTAATTAAACTCAATAAGAGATACAAAATGAAGGTGGTACAGGATTATGCGCCTGCATCCAGCCATGATGACGCGTCAGTTGAAAGCTTCTATGAATAAGTGATGGGGGACTTCAATGCAAAAGTAGGGAAGAAACAGGTTGAAGACCAGGCAGTAGGAGATTATGGCATCGGTAATAGAAATGCCAGAGGAGAGCTATTAGTAGAATTCGCAGAACGCAATAACATACGGATTTTGAATACCTTCTACCAAAAGCGAGGGAACCGTGAGTTGACATAGAGGAGCCCTAATGGCAAAATAAGAACGAAGTAGACTTTATAATGAGTGCACACACAGGCATTGTGCCGTATGTGGAAGTGCTTGGCAAGGTACGATGCAGTGACCATAGAATGGTACGGTCTCGAATTCACCGAGACTTGAAGAAGGAACGACAGAAACTGATACGCAAGAAGCCAATCAATGAGCTAGCACTGAGAGGGAAAATCTCGCTTCAGAAATTCAGAGTCTCGCTTCAGAACAGGTACTCGGCTCCCATCGAGGAAAACAGCCTTAGCGTTGACGCAATGAATGATAATCTGACGAGTGTCATTACGGAGTGTGTCGTGGAAGTTGGAGGTACTGTAGTTAGACAGGACACTGGCAAGCTGTTCCGGGAAGTGAAAAATCTCATTAAGAAGCGTGAAAGCAAGAAAGCCTCAAAAACGTACAACAGAAAAAATCGAATCGGCAGAGCTTTTGGAGTGGATTAATAAGTGTAAGGTATCCGATGTAAGAAGGTATAACATGGAGAGAATGTAACATGCTCTGAAGAACGGAGGAAGCGTGAAAGCAGTGAAGAGAAAACTTGGGATAGGCAAAAACCAGATGTACGCACTAAGGGACAAGGAAGGCAAAGTAACAACCAATATGAATAGAATAGTAAAATTAGTGGAGGAGTTTTACAGCGATCTGTACAGTAGCCAGCACAACCACGACTTTAATATAAGAACTAGCAGTAACCTGAATGACACCCCACCAGTAATTACAGAAGATGTCAGAAAAGCCTTGGAGAGCACGCAAAGAGGCAAAGTTGCTGGTGTGGATCAGGTAACATCAGATCTGCTGAAATATGGAGAACAGATTGTGTTAGAAAAACTAGCGACACTGTTTACGAGGTGTCTCCTGACGGGAAGAGTACCAGAGTCTTGGAAGAACGCTAACATCATCTTAATACATAAGAAAGGAGATGACAAGGACTTGAAGAATTACAGGCCAATGAGCTTGCTCTCCGTATGCGTAGTGTACAATCTATTTACCAAGGTAATTGGTAGCAGAATTAAGAGAACATTAGAATTCAATCGAAATAATCAACAAAGTGAGCAGCTGCATAGGTTCCGGCGTTACCTTACGGACACATAGTGGGCTCTTCGCTGACTTATAGAGAAGAATTATGGCCGGGACATCTGTTCTGCTGTACAAAGATTCCTAATCGAATCGAGGTGGTTTTGATGGCAAATCTCTAAATTAGTAAAATTTGATTATTTGTAATCTTTTGAAAAAATATTAAATTTAAAAGTAATATGTGATACACTATTTAAATAATCGTTTCTAGGCCAATCTCCCAGAGTGGGTGAGATTCATTCGTTTAGGCCATCATCATCACCATCATCATAATCATCATTAGTGGACACTTAACAGCTGCACCTGCAGTAAGTATTCTAGGATGCCTTGAAACGGCCGATGTCGCGCGCACAGACGTTCATTTCCTTGAGGCACAGTTGAAGCATTTACAAAAAAAAAAAAAAAAACCGAAGCCAGACTAACATACGGAAGGCGATGCACACGGGGCCCGATCATGCTATTGCGTTCTACACTTGAAGGCGAAACTCCAGCGTCCTCCAAGTTTTTTTTTTCTCTCAAACAAGCTCAAAGGCATGGTTCAGAACTCCATTGAAGGGAACGCTTTCCGAGGGCCTGTTATGTTCATTATGAAGATTTGACGCTAAATGTGAGCGTGCTACACTTGAAGGCGAAACTCAAGAGTCCTCCAGGCTCGTTTTTGTGGTCACGTTGCTAATATAGATATAGTAATGCGCTGCCAATCCGCTCGCGTTCACTGGAGAATCATGCTATCTGTGCATAGTGATATCCGTACATATGTGGCGCAAACACTTTGACGAAGTGTGCTGGTACAGACACATTGACGCACAAATAACAAAAACGCTGCTCTTCACTAGCAAATCTGCGCAACGTCAGTAGAATTCTCCACTCGGCATCCCCCTTGATATAACGGTTGAGTGCTGTAACGCAATGATAATGAGAAACTTTCAGGCCGTATCTATCCCATTCGTGCATGAGGACACGATTGAGATATATGCGAGGTAGATATGCAAGACGCCGTGAGAAGCACTTTTCATCAAATTATCTCTTGGAATAGTTAATTTTTCGAATTCCCGTGGTCAACTTTCCATTCAAGCTATTCTTTGGTGCTTGCAGGGTAGTCCATTTCTGTTCAGGGTGAAGTCGCGAAGGCCACGCTGTGAGGGGAACAGGCGTCTTGCTGTCCCTTCACCGGAGATGAGTTCTGCTCGTCGCGCAAGTGAAAGCCATCTCTCTCGGAGCCTGCGAAAACGTCAATGCATTCCAGGTAAGAAAATTTGCGACAAGAGAAATTGGAAGCGTTGAAATCACGTCGGAACAAAACGGCTAAATTCGCTCAACGAGATGCGTATTCTGTCAACTAAGTATGCAGTCTCGTTAGAGTAATAATGAAAGGCGCGTTGGTCTTACTCAACGCCACCTAAACCACAGCAATCCTGCTGGAAATCCTGCTGGATGAGCCGTTAACGTCACTCGAAAAGAGGGAGAGAAACAGGCCGCCCATCGCAGACTGTGATTCTAAACAGAAAAAAAAAAAGATCGCGTTGTGGGCGTTGGCCGCCTGCTCCATTGCTTTTTATAGCGTGTGACCTTCACGGCTCAAGTAGCTGACTCTCAAACTTATCTGAGAGTGAGCGCTTGTTGATCGCGGCGCCCAACGAGTCATCGTATTTGACGTTGCGTTTTGTTTTTCATGACGTTTCTGATTATTTCTCATATCCTCTACTATTATTGCCTTGCTTACCTGAAAGGGCGTAAACCATCGCTGTTATTTCTAGAGAAGGAAGTTTTCGTTGAATGATATAAAAATGCACACAAATACACGTTTTGTTGTTACAAATAGTGATGAGCAATAGTACACATCGTACAAAACCCATTTGCAGCATAAAACGGCACCAGCGTCATGACAGCAATTTATTTGAAGCAAAAGACTGACCTATGTACAAAAGAAAGAAACAAACAAAACGTGGAAGCGCTACATGAAGGTAGTACTAAGGCATTCCTTCGACACCTCAGACAAACAGTGTGCAAGAAGTAGTATCCAGTAAGGACATCAAATGAAGTGGCGGTTCCAAATATTCACATGCAATGCAAAGCCAACGAAACGTGGAAGGCATCGCAACAAACTCGCCACGTGGGCTCCTTTTTACAAGGGTCATACAAGTTTTCAATGCCCATTATGTTTTCTTGATGATGATTTGTGGGGTTTAACGTCCCAAAACCACCATATGATTATGAGCGACGCCGTAGTGGAGGACTCCGGAAATTTTGACCACCTGGGGTTCTTTAACGTGCACCCAAATCTGAGCACACGGGCCTACGACATTTCCGCCTCCATCGGAAATGCAGCCGCCGAAGCCGGGATTTGAACCCGCGACCTGCGGGTCAGCAGCCGAGTACCTTAGCCACTAGACCACCGCGGCGGGGCCATTATGTTTTCTTTTTAAAGTCTACCGTTTTCATCGCAACCCTGTTCGCCGAATTGTTTGAGTAACACGCGAAGAAACATTCGTACGAAATTTCTCCCGCATATACGAACCGCTTACACGTCGTTGCACTACCCATGCGCCATAATTACAGTCTCCAAACGGCTGACGCCCTATCTTCAAGCTGGGCAAGCTGCCATGAAAATCTTTTAAAGGTCATATATAACGGAAAAGCGGGAGGCCAACTCTTCCACGAAAAGAAGGTACAGCGCGTGTTAAAGCGGTCGCTTTCAACGCACACACGACCGCGAACACGCCGCGAGTCATTCACGTGCCCGCAGACTCTTCCTAGAGATTTTTTTTTTTTTTGGCACGGAGCGAGGGGTGTTGCGGTGAAGCTAGACGTCAATCGCCCAAGACGCCGTGCTACTATGTATAGCCCAGGGGCGCTGCGTAAGCAAAGACTGGTATTGCTCTGCTCAAAAATAAATCGGGGGCAAGCAACCTTGAGCGGGGGCGGCAAAGAACATGTGCTGTGAACACTGAAGGACAGGATTGTGCTTTAATGCACGATTACTATACGGCACGGCGTGCCCAATCTGGCCACTTGTTCGGAGCAACGACAAATAAAGCAGGAAGGCCGGTAATGCTGGCCGACTGGCTCGAACTGTTTCCCATCGCTGGTGGAGCGAGCGCCAGACACTGAAACTGTATGACAGCTGGACTATCTTCATCCGCAGTGGCTGTCGTTTGTCGGCGATTACTTGGGAAAATACAAAACGAAGAAAAGCAGTAGTAAAATGGCAAAGGTTAAAAAGAAAAGTGAAGAAAACGTGTGCTATACCACGGTTGCGCGACGGGGAGCTAAAATCGAAGATCATTGCGTCATTCTTGATTCTTGGCTTTGCAGATCAACGAGAGCCGATTCTGTAGCACGGCTGCTGCCGATGTCGTTAGGGTTCGTGATGGTTCCGCGTCTTTGGTTGACGCTGGGTCTTTTCAAAGGCGAAATTTAAAATCTAGCTACTTTTTACAGCTTGGCTAGCTTGATTATATTTAGTAAACGTGATAAAATGCATCTCACCACATTTTGTAAGTTATTCCAGCATTACGCCCATGTAGCGGAGTAGAAGGTTATCTTTCGCAGATGTGTATATGTTACCTATACCTAGCCGTATGTACAGCCGTGCTATTTATGACTTGCAACACGCGAGCACGAGGTCTCACAAGTTCAAAGATTTCGCATGGCTTCAGCTAGCTCTTATTTCCATCACTAAACGCGTTTCTCTCACTTGGGTATTATCCCAAATAAGCAAACAACGTTTAGTTGCTGAAACAAAAACAAGTTGAAACCATGCGCAACATTTGAACTCATGAAGCCACGCGCTCCCCTTTTGCAAGTCATATTGAATGCGCCTGTGCATATACAGCAGAACATTTACACATCTCGTCTTTTAAGCAAATATCAGTTGTCGAACATCAGTCCACCTTGTTATATTTGCCAATAGACAGTAGCGCCCATCGGTTGAGGTAAGAGTTAAAAAGAGAAGGTGCTGGTATATGTTCGTATTAAATACGAAGAATTTCTTTGCGCACAGCAAGCACTTTGGTATATATCTATTTATCTATCTGCCGAGCCGCTTACGTCTGGGTGTTCTGGTTTGATAGATATGTGGGGTATAACGTCCCAAAACCACCATATGATTATGAGAGACACCGTGTATAATGGAGGGTTTCAGAAATTTCAACCACCTAGGGTTCTTTAACGTGTACCGAAATCTCAGCACACGGGCCTACAGAATTTTCGCCTCCATCGAAAATGCAGCCGCCACAGCCGGTATTTCGTACCGCGACCTGCAGGTCAGCAGCCGAGTTATATAGCCCCTAGACCACCGCGGTGGGGCCGTCTGGGTGCTTGCTCTCATGATCACCCCCTTAAATTGGCGCGGATTAAAATTAGTATGAGAGGGAGGTAGGTAGGATAACTTGACGAATATGGCGCGCTGGTCAAGACATGAATAATGTCACAATCTCGTCGATTACTTTGTCAAACACTTTCCGCCAGACAGTGACATATACTCGCGGGCGGGTATGTGCCACTGGCGATGGACACTTATTATCTACCTATAGGAACGGTGAGAACATACATGGGTAATTTTAAAGCGAAAACGTTAAGAAAAACCTCACATCGGCAGCGCTGACCCGATGAATGCAAAGAATAAAGGTTGATTCCCACCGGCTAATAGCAACCCGCCGCGCGACGATTTGTGACTGGCGACCAAGAAGCGACTGATGGTCACATCGGCAGAAGCTGCATGCCAGTGACCGGAAGTTGTAAACCCGAATAGTCACGTCCGGATTCCGAGAAGGCGGTGATCAGCTGATCACGTGATCGCTGCCAGCCGAGTGAGCGGGTCCAACCAAGGAGGTTTAAAAGAAATTGCTGGAGTGGAAATTCTTGCCCAGGAGTGAAGCCGTGCCTATGGTAACATGGCGGCTACGACGGCCACCTTAGTAGAGGCATGATAAAGTATCTCCGTTCAGCAATCGAGAACCGAAGCGTTTCCTTCGCGTGCCCAACAAGTTTGATGGGGAACTTTTTTGGGTGACATAGTGCTCCAAGGAAGTCTCAGTGTTATAAGTTTTCCTTAGTAAGCCTCTAATAGGAGGCGAAGTTCTTTGGAGTTTTCATCACCCACACTCGTTTCTGTGTGTGATTTCATCGGAAAATACCACCTTTAAAATAGACTCAACGTAGCATTTACACTAACACATCGAAGCCACTGGATTTCTAAGTGGGCACTACCAAAAAAGATCATGTTTTCGACATCTTTGTAGGGCAAAAGCTCGCTTTTTTTCTGCTGGCAAGGTATTGCGGGAGCTTTCACTCCAACGATTTTTCGTTGAACCGCCTTGTAGCCAACCGATAGATCCGATAGATGAATAGATACGCGGAGTTTAGCGTCCCAAAACCACGATATGATTATGAGAGACACCGTAGTGGAAGGCTGCAAAAATTTTGGCCACCTGGGGTTCTTTAACGTGCACCCAAATCTGAGCACACGGGCCTGCAGCATTTCCGCCTCCATCGGAAATGCAGCCGTCGCGGCCGGGATTCGATCCCACGACCTGCGGGTCAGATGCCGAGTACCTTAGCCACTAGACCACCACGGCGGGGCTTGTGGACAACCAAGCACGCTGCATTTATTGCTTTCGTCGGCTGCTTTCGCACACTGCTCCCAGCAGTGTCATGACACTTGATTCGAGTGAAAAAAAAAGTCAGCGTTTCGCGAAAAGGGCGAAGGAATGAATGCGACAGCAACGTATTCAAATATTTTACGAAGCAGGGCTGGCATTTTTAGGATCAATATTGATTGTAGTAAACATGCATTTGGTAAGTAACCAAATTTCCTATGGCGTGACCACAGTAGATGACCAAAATAAGGCTCGTGCGTAGTGATGGTGTTGATATACGAAGTGAGGTTGGCAGTCAACTCAATTAGATCCGATCTCACGTAACTCTACAAAATGCTGGTGTAAGAAAACATGGCCGCTCCAGGTACACTTTTGGCACAGTTTTTTTTGTGTGTATTGAGAGCGCAGCCCGTAGAAGCTCCCACCTGCTGTGGGGCAAAAGCCGCGTGCTGATCGTTACCATGATAGCCCCCTGAAAAGGCGATGTTCGCTCCGTAGAAAGAGGAGGCTAGTGCATCCTTCCTATATATATGTGAATGATGGCGGTGGCGGCACAAACTAGCTAAGACTGTGCTATAATTAAAATTGTCTCGGTGTTTGTGTGGTGCCCTCTGCCGTAGTGTCAGCACCGACAGCTCCGAAGCCTCCAAAGAAAAAAAAAACGCGGTGGTGAGTGAGACAGCGTTCCTTTGCTCGCGAGAGATGACTGGCCACACAAGCCGCCTACTTCCCGACCTGCGCTCACATGACGAAGGGTATTTTCGAGAAATACGGCCAGTATTCAGAAACCATCCTCAGTCTTACCTCGAGTTTTTCTTATCGGTTGTAAGCCTTGAATGGGCTTGATGTGCGAAGTATACGCCAGTATTCATGAACCAACCTTGTTGTAATCTTTTACCGCGTTACCAATTTTGTGCTTTTACATCGCATTAAGAGGGTATAAAAACTTGAGGAAAACTCGAGAGAAGGCCAAGGTTGGTTTGTGAATAAAGGCCTTACGTATTCAGAAACTCTCCTTGACTTGAACTTGACTTGCCACCGTCTTCAGTGCAGCACAAATGCGTCTCGAACTTTAGGCGATACCAAGAAAGCACAAAGGTGTTTCAAACGCGCTGCATTTAACGCGGAGGCAAATCAAGCTCAATTCAAGGAGCGATTATAAATATGGAGTAAGATGGTGCATAATCCATTTTCTCTTTTTTTTTTGCGGGTGCTTAGGTTCTTGCGAATGCCACCACGAACATTCGACACTTTGCTCGAGCTCCTGCTTCCAGCCATCTCCAAGCTGAGTACAGCGGGGTGGCTAAGGTGGCACAGAAGAACGCAGTCGTTTGAATCTGGTGGCAGTGGGTCAGCGCAATGAAAAAACAAAAACAGCGAGTCTAGATGTAATGAAATGCTGACGTCCCTTCTGTCCTTCGCTGATTGCTTTCAGCCATTCTGCGACTGCAGTCGTGCGACTTTTGAATTGCGCAGCAAGCGATTAGTCAAAGCAGTAACTTTGAGAACAAAACGAGCGTTTGCGAGCAGTCGCAAATCGACTAACTTGTTCGCGCGACCGGCTCTAGTTGCCGGTGTAAACCAGCTTTAAATGTTTAGATTTGCGGGATTTAACTTCCCAAAGCCACCATATGATTATGAGAGATGCCGTAGTGAAGGGTTCCGGAAATTTTGACCACCTGGGCTTCATTAACAAGCACCCAAATCTGAGCACACGGGCCTACAACATTTCCACCTCCATCGAAAATGCAGCCGCCGCAGCCGGGATTTGATCCCACGACCTGCGGGTCAGCAGCCGAGTACCTTAGCCACCAGATCACCACGGCGGGGCAGCCTTATGTCAGTGTCCCAAAAGGAATAGGTTCCCAGAAATCTGCGTGCCAATGAAGTATCCCGCCACAGAGCCACGCCAGATCTCAGAATATACTTTTCAAATAGACCCTGTAATGTTCGTGAAACATCAATACTGGTTGCAGTGCTGGTTATGCAATTTTATAAATATTAGATATGTGCTCCTACAGCCATCGTGCCGGGTTGACGTCAGTGTCAGTTAGGTGCCATCCGCTGAAGTTCATTTATGTAGCAGTGTCCTCGCGAGCACCAGTGCTTCATATCAGCTTACGTATTCAGAAACTCTCCTTGACTTGAACTTGACTTGCCACCGCCTTCAGTGCAGCACAAACGCGTCTCGAACTTTAGGCAATGCCAAGGAAGCACAAAGGTGTTTCAAACGCGATGCGAACAGGAACATGAGTATTAGCAACACATGAGTGTTGCTAATACTCATGTTCCTGTTCGCATCGTTGTGCAAATGCAAACTAATGAATATATGTAAAGATCTGCGATGGTTCAATATATGTCTAAGGGTGAAACATTTGTACATATATTTAGCGTCATTTTTGATAACGTAGCGATTGATAAAAAATTACAACTCGGTCGCCTTCCCTCCGCATGCTTCGCATAACGTCGATTCCCAACGTACGTGGGATACGACATTTTTTCATTGCGAGTATTATAATCGCATATATCCTGCGGTCACTGGACCTCTTGTTGCAGTTTACTGTGAGCACAAATCGATCCCCAGCATGCATATTTGTTACGTCCCATTAGTAGATACATTCATGTAACTATTCGTTCTGAAATGCCTTCACCTGCCCCGTCACGCAAGGTCTCATGACGCAGCGATGACATCAAGGGAAGAAAAAAAGGTTAAGGTCCCAAATTTAATTTAACTGCGGATGGTAACCAAGAGCTAAGACGAGTTTTCCCGTGCGCAGGACTATCTCGGATATTACACGATGCACTGGCAGCTTGTGCAGTCGACACGTTTTCAAAATGGGACTGGGGAATATATATATATATATATATATATATATATATATATATATATATATATATATATATATATATATATATATATATATATATATATATATATATATATATATATATATATATATATATATATATATATATATATATATATAGCCTGCAAACTTATTGCGAGTTTCAAATAGTTATTCGATGTTGTGGAGTTTATGTCAGTAAAAAGAACGCTAGAGAATTAGTGCACGTTTGTGTATTCCGACAGCGTATTTCTTTGTGGAGCTTGTGAAAATGAGTTTTGAAGGAAAACTGAACGCGCTCTGGTCACGTTCAGTTCGTTAACGAAAGGTGTATAGAGGAAGCGGGACAAATGGAATTGTCATCCACATTTCCTCTTTAAAAACGGAGATGAAGCAAGACAGGGGGGGGGGGTGTATGTAGAAATTCAGAAAAAAGAACAAACCACTAAGCAGGCAAAGCTGTTAGAAGTATGGCGAATTACAGAGATATCATCTCGTAGCGTGTGGCAGCATGATTGGTTTAGTAACTGTTCTTGAAACCTTGAAATGTAATTTTCATTTACTAATAAATTGCGCAATTTACGTCATTCATGAATGGCCCCCGGAAGAACTGACTGGTTAAAAGCGTTAGTTGAATCATAAAGTTGATGTGTGCTTAAGTAATCAAATGAAGGACTTGATGCTCAGTGTGGTGGAGTATGTAAAGGTGAATGGTGTTGCAGGTGTATCTGCTCTCTTTTCGTGCTGAGACTTTCAGTATTTTAAAACCAACTGGTCGCCTTGAAGCCGTGTTTATCGACGCAGTTATGGCGTTAAACACAGTTTTTAAATGAAGATGGCGGTGGTACTTAGGTTATGCCGCAAAAAAAATTTAGGCGTTCTTTTTTCGAGTCACAAAAAGCAAGAAAGAAAAAAACGATATGAAAGGATGACGTACTTACTCACGTACAAAAAATAAATAAAAAAGGCGCACTTCAAGAGACGCGATTTAAAAACAGCGCAGCAGGTCCGATTCTTTGTCAAAACTGGAAATAGAGTTGCCGGGTCACGCAACGGTCATCTTGGCCACGCAGTTGTCCGATCCATCTCCCGTCGTTCCCAACTTCTTCCTGACGTAAGCATTTTCAGCGTACCGCGACAGAATTGTAAAAAAAAAAAAAGGAATAGAAGCACTTTCAGGAAACCAAATGCGTCATTTTTAAGGACATGATCTAAAGTACGTCCAAAAGGCCAGAGAATGGGGTTTTGTTGTTTTAAGGTAATGTTTTTCTTCAACCCGCTATTTTATTTATATATTTTCCCCTAATCGATTCCTCAATGTAGTTTAGGAAAGGCTCATTGCAGTTTCTGCGCTGTGAGGAATAATAGAGTTCGATTTATTCGATTTCCTTTGAGAGAGTGAGGGTGAGATGTCGATGTTGCATTCCGGTATCATTGAGCTTTATATCGTTCTCCTACTTAGCGATAAATCGCTCGCAAGTAGGGGCCAATTTTTAAAGAAGCGTCGATACAGTGGATTCCAAGAGAGAACGTCACTCGTGTCTTTATGTCCTATTAGGGAAAAGAAAGAATATAGACTTAGGAGAGCCAGTGTTTGAATTAAACGGCTCCGCTCGTTAGTATAACTGATTGATCTGACAGTGTGGTGACGTGGCGATCATGGCGGACTGCCTGTTGCATCTGCGAATAAGCGTTGGAAGGCAATATTTTGCTTGACAGGAGTGTCAAGGATTATGCAGGCTTTACTAAGTTCTGTACCAGTAATATTTACTGATAATTTGCGGAACTTCATGTAGTTGTTGCTACTTCATAATGGAAGTACTTCTGGCGTGACCAGCGGTCTTAGCACTCTGCCTGTGTCAGAGATACTCCCGATTGTTCCTGGTGAACTGTTAACTCCGTGTATGTGCATGCTCTGAGTGTTAGAATACAAATAAGAAGTACCTACAAAAGAATTATTTACACTGAATGCGCGTTTTAGCGGATTGGTTCATGAGTTGAATAAGAACAACGAGGGTGTATATAGAACAAAAGCATGGTACCGGGGTCTGTGTCCTTTCTTTCGTCCTGTAGATTAGTGATATTTTCGATGGATGATTATTATGTGGGGTTTAACGTCCCAAAACCACCATTTGATCATGCGAGACGCCGTAGTGGAGGGCTCCGGAAATTTTGACCACCCGGGGTTCTTTGAGGTGCACCTAAATCTGAGCCCACGGGCCTACAACATTTCCGTTTCCGTCGGAAATGCAGCCGCCGCAGCCGGGATTCAATACCGCGACCTGCGGGTCAGCAGCCGAGTACCTTAGCCACTTGGCCACCGTGGTGTGGCTTAGTGCTATTGCTGAAATAATCCATGGCTAATAGCATAGGCATGCTCATTGGACTTCCACCGAACAGGCCAGAGGACAATATGGCAGTACTCGGGGAGCCCTCATTAGAAAAGTTCATAGGTGGTGTGTAATTGTAATTATAAACGTTTTTTTAACTGCGTCAACAAACACGGACAAAAGAATAGGAAAAAAGACTGAACGGAGTCACAGTGAACGTGCCCAGCCTCATTCCCCCTTTTTTTTCTGTTAGTGTTAGTGCAGTTAGAAAAGTATTTTCTAATAAATGTCAGCCAACTTTCATAAAAAAAATTTGTGTAACCTTGATTTAGGTATTTACTATTAGATGTTTCTTGCATGGTAGTGTTAATATTTAAGGCGTAATTTCTATCCACGTACGTTTACAGAATATCCCAATTAAGCAAGGGGAGGAAAAAATGCCGCTGTCTGCTGATCGTCTCATTTTTCCGAACCGTGAAACCAAACGTCACGGTCCCTCCTTATCCAGTGTGGTGCACCGGCACAAGTTTGACAGTTTCACTTTGGCGTCTCTCATAATCATATGGGGGTTTAGGGACGTTAAACCCCACATATAGATAAATCAATCAGTTTCACTTGTGAAACGTTGTCCTTTTAGTCCCAACTTAGCGTCATCATCTAGTGTCTCAAAAAAAAAAAAAACTACTCACAAGATGGCGACACTGGAACCACCACCTTTAAGGTTTGCAAAAAAATATTCACCAATACTACCAAAATATCATTACTACCAAAATATCATATCTGCAAGAATCAATGAATATTTCTTACGTACAATGTAAGTTACATCACAGAGGCAAGTCATTGTGTGCCTAGTAGAAAATGAAGCGGAAGCACAAGGAACGAATAAAAACAGTGGATCAGCGCTTTCTCAACGAAGTCACGTGAACCCGCAGGAAAAATGCACGTGCTGCCCGTTACACCGGCAGTGATTGAACGCCCTGCCGCTCCCAACTCATCTCCAGTAATTCTACTTCAAAAGTGCATATCGCCCGAGCTGTAGTAAATGCGCATGCTCCCGAGCACTCGGCTAGCCATCTCTTCCGCGACACCAAAGCGCACACGTGTCAAGAAGTGTGTAAAAGTGACGACAGCCCGAGTATGCAACCGCAGCATGTCTTTGGACACTCGCGTGACTCGCCATATTTCATGACCGGACACATAGTAGTATACACACCTGTCACAGGAAGTTGGGGACATTACACCTCACCACTGCTTCCATGAAACGTTTTTGTATACTCTCATGGTTCGCCAACATGTGCCTAGTTCGCAAACCTGGACGAAGGCCGGTGTCCACTGGTCGAAATTGTTGTAAATAAAAAGACAACCACCAAGTTGTGTCTTATCTATTCTGAAGTACGTTTTGCCCACTGGGAAGTCTTTTTACCGATATATATATATATATATATATATATATATATATATATATATATATATATATATATATATATATATATATATATATATATATATATATATATATATATATATATATATATATTGTGGCGAAGCTTTCGAACAGGAGGGTCGCGGATGTAAGGGACACCGGAACATGGCGTCGGCGCAGGAGGAAGCGTTTGCTGAACGGCGTCTTGGTGCATGGTAGAAGGTATGGTACGGGATGTAAGCTTCAATGGCATCTAATGCGAACCGAAGGTGTTTGAAGGGCACAGCACTCTCCACCAAATTGTTGAGACGTTTATTGGCGGACACTTGTCGATAATGCTTGACAGCAACAGTCAATGCGGGTACTGACTCTCTGAACGAGCTGCTCTTCTTCTCTTCTTTTTTTGCTAAAAAGGGCGACCCATAGAAGGCGCTGGAGAGGACGACCCACTGTTCGAAGGCTTCGCCACAATATATATATATATATATATATATATATATATATATATATATATATATATATATATATATATATATATATATATATATATATATATATATATATATATATATATATATATATATATATATATATATGTATTTATATATATATATATGTAAACACATTGTACGCGACAAACACTACCTTGCCTTTCTTGACTGGGGGACTAAAGTTTGCTGACTGAGAACCACTAAATTCTTTGTATATGAATGTCAGGGTGTATTATCTTCACCGCAACAAATTAGAGAAATAAGGAGGACGAAGCCGGCGTTGTCGGTAGCACACACAGACTCAAACATTTAATCCATGAAAAAATAACTAGACAAGCCACTCGCGTTTTATGCAAATAAAAGATAAATGTCACTTGTTATAAACAAATTCAACGTTCACATGAAAAGAAGCAAGGAAGTCAAAGACCGCACTTCAGCGTGGGGATCGGCCAGAGAAACACGGAGCGTCTTAGTTGCGACGGCTCGCAGCGTTGAGTGAAATTCGAGTCTGAGTCAAACAATTGGTCGCGAACTGTTGTGGTGGGGGCGTCTCGTGGCGACTCACATTCGGAAGGACTGTGGGGCGGCCCGTCGACTTTTTCTTGGTGATTCAGAGCCACAGGCTCCGAGGCACCAGACGTCGGCAGGAGCCCCGGGGTCTTTTTTCCACGTTGCTGCTTCTTCCGCCGAACTCTCCTCTCCCCACGCGCTGCCCCTCCGCTCTGTTTCTTTTTTCAGGTGCTCGTGCCACGAGGGTTTCCCGTGTTTCTACTCTTCTTCATTTTCTTTTTGTTGTCTGTGTAACAGTGGCTCAAGAGCATTGTCGTCTTTGTCGACTTCGCCCGAGTCCTTACTAGCGCCACATGACAATGAAGAAGCAGTACCATATTTTTTCGCTGTATCTCGATCGGAAGGGTCAGGTACTGTGTGGTCTCGGATGGAGAGCGCCACGCTCTTGGAGCGAACGGACACACCAGACGCAGTCGGAACCAATCAAACATTTATTTAACTACTTTTAGAATTGCGATATTGTCAGCCGAATAATTATACATCAATTGTGCTTGAACACGCTAAAACAACCTTAAACATAATTACGCAAAACTCAACAGCATAACAAACCCAAGGTGGCAGCGCCAACGCTTGACTCACCACGAGGGCCCCCGGCAGATGGCCCGCGATGCCGTGCACCGGGGACCCACGCGAGAGAAAACCATTCAAGTCAACTGCCACGCGCCGAAAAGAGGGACCTGCCACTGAAGCCTTCACCAGGGGTCACCACTGGCGCTACCAATCTAACCATGATGATGATAGGGGTGATCAACGCTCGCGAACACAACGCCACCTACCGCTCAATAGCTGACCTGGAAGTACGGCTTCTGCGTGAGACAAGCGCGCCACGCGGCGCAAACAACTTTACAAACAGTGTCAGCACCCCACAGTGCCCAGCATTTATGTTAAGTTCGAGGGGCCTTCGTCGAGCTATTCTAGGTTGTCTTGATATTGTTGAGGCTAATTTTGCATGATGGGTACTCAAGCAAGATACGCACACCACGGCGCCGCATTTGTCGAAGTAAAATCTTCCCGATGACTTGATGACGTGTGAGTGTGTGTTCTAATCCTATTTTTAATTTTTCCTTTCAGATGACCGTGAAATTTATGTTCCGCTGGAACAGGCACCCTGGGGCAGCTCCCCCAAGCCTCTTACGCAGTGTAACCTGAACGGAAGTGACACCATGACTGACGCTTCGTCAAGATCGTCGCGCTTGTATCAATTCACCACGTGACTTCTGGAGTCCAAATTGTGACAAACTCTAGGACTTAGAAGTGCAAACATAAATGACTCCTCACTACTATTGTTGTAGCTGTAACACGTCATGCAGTTATAACATTGGGTCCTAATAAAACATTTCATGCATTAACTACGACTGAATCAAGCCCCTGACTTTCTGACAGCCTCTGCATTAAATTTAAGTTTTCATGCCCACAATGATAGGAAGCGAGAAGGCGTCAGTTTCGAGGTGTGCATTGACTTGATGCCGTCTACCTATACGGAAGAGCCGTGTATCCACCATAGTGGTTGTGAAGCTAATGGGTCTGATGTTTAGCACAAGCATTTTTGCATGCTTAATGCAAAAACTAAGTGCCCGCGAGCCGCATGTTGTACCAGTGCCTCCTTTATAGCTTTCAGTGCCCGGTAAAAGTGGAAGAGAACAATGGGACTACTCCGTCGGCGCGAGCGCGGCACCTCGCTCGCCACCAGGTGCCACCGCCTAAACAGGGTGCCGGAGTTCGCTACGTGCCACAGCCGCCGTGGTTCTGGCTCCGCGCTCAAAATTAAACAGATTAAATCCTTAATGTCCTGCGCTCAAACCTCAATATATCGCGGCTGTAATCACTTAATTATGTTACCGAGTGTTTCAGAGATCTGGTTGCCAGCTTTCACGCACTAGCCGCAAGCGAAGAACGCCTCGCTAAATGAATACCAAAAACATGCCGCGTACGCACTCACCTACATGCTTGGACATGATGTACATGAATTTCCAACGTTGACTTGCCATGCATAGCAGCTCTATATTCTGCAAAATGAACCCAACTGATGCGATAGGAACACATTTTGAAAAGAGAAAAAACATTTATTTGTAAGTACCTCTATTTTCGGTTGCCTCGCAGTTTTGCATATTTTCTTGACAGGGGCTTTTTCGCGAAGTACTTGAAAGCATCATGCTTGTCGCTGACAGTGAATGCATAGTTCACCAGCAGAGGCCGCAAAAACCGAACAGATATCTGCTCCATGAGCTTAGCTCTGTGATTGTCATCCATCTCCTTGCACTTGAACAGGTTTGAAGCACACAGTGCTGGCACAGCATACTTAACCAGAGTAGACAATGGCTTTTTTAGAGTATGATTGTCCTTCAGAGCACGATCCACGAATGCCCTCAGCACGTCAACGGCAAAGAGCAACTGGTCTGACGGGTAAAATAGACCACCTCGGTCATGGCTGCGAGTGAACTGCAAGATAGGTTGATTGCTCGCTGGCTTTGTGCAGACTGCAGTGCAACTTCCACCACGCATGTGCACGTATATGACGCGGCCAATATAGCCCCCAACATAAACAGTTGCAGAAATCTCAAGTGACGGCAAGTGCTGAGGCAAGACTGTTGCATTGAGCTTTTGCAAAACACATGCAGCTCTCTGTAGCTGAGGCGGCTGCTGTGCTAGCGAAGGAGAAGCTTCAGTGAGCAGTGTGCCTGTTGACATTTGGGCACATTCTCGCTGTGCAACGTTTGGTGTCATGCTGGATGCGGCGAGTCCAGCTATTAAAACCTTCTCCAGCCCTTGCAAAACCGAACGAACATTCAGCATGTCATTGCATCCAGAGGACATCCGCAGTGTTCGAAACAGCGGCTCGATGGGGTCACTATTTAACTTACGAGTGAGCACAAACAAGAACTTCTCCTCTGCGAGCAGGTACTTGATACAGGCAACTGTGGAATATGTGGTCAGGAGGAATGCTTCATACGTTTTTTTCATCAAAAATTTCTTTTGACTGCGACAGCTTTTCCAGTTCATCCAAGTACATGGGCAGCGTGACCTCGAGCCACTCCAGTATTGCATCTTTAGCATCGTCAAATTGCCGAATGTCAGGCCATTTTTTGTGGATGTGCTGGGTCGTATTGCTTGTATCATGCAGCACGAACCAACGATGGATGTTTTGCATGAAAATGATGGTCAGGCCTGCAGCTGCGAATGATACACTCGATGTATGCCCAGCTTGGTCTCTTGAGATGCTCCAGGGCTGCAGTAACATCAGGCGAGAAGACCTGAATTGCCCTTGTGACATTCATTTTTTTCTGTTATTTGGATAGACATGTTTTCGGCTGAGGTAGCGGACAGGCTATACAACCAGGTCCTTCTGTTGGTCGTAGAACTTCTTTATGTAGCAGGATGAGACCTCTCCTTTCGGACCAATGTCGTTGGCCAAAAACGGCGAGCGCACATTTTTTAAAACGTGGCATTGATCAAAACTTAAAAAGAAGAGCCTGTCGCAGCCACAGGGATGTTCTATCCGGTACGTGAGAAGACCATCGCCCAAAAGTGTCATGGCATTGACGTTCACTCTGTGGTTATCACTCACTAAGCGAACTACCCTGAAACCAAAGGCTTCTACTTTTTCAAGCACAAAAATCAACAACTTGTGAAGCCGTGGGCCTGTTAACCCCTTGGTAAAATACTAGGCCACTGGAATGAGATACGACATCGAGAGTCCTGTAATTAGGAAGCAGAGAAGTGAGTTTGCTAAGGTGCGGTCCCCACCATGTTGTTTCAAAGAGACATCTGCGTGCCCCACAAAGCAGTCCTGCTGTTTGTTGTACTGCAGCGTTTCCCTGATCTTCATTTCGTCGACTATGAGTGAACACACGCTTGACTGTGGTACAGTCAAGCTTTCGGCTTCTACTCTAAGGCAAGGTTCGGCAAGTTTGCTGAAGCCTGTTTCTCCACTGGTGTTTCCCAAGTAGTTGCTCAAAGTCTTTCTGCAAGGAAGCTTCAAAAGCATTTCACCGCGGATGTGTTCGTACGCCCTTGTCGACAAATGCCTTAAAACTACACAACGTCGGGTTGTCTCCTCAGACCAGATCGGCCTCTTCTTCTTGAAGTTCTCAATCCGATCAACGAAGAATAAAGCTGCAGGTTCCTTTTCCTTCACCCTTTTCTTGATGTAAGAAACATCCGCAACCAGGGCGTCCTCGTGCAGCTTTTTCAATTCCATTTTGTACATGTCGACGGTCTGTTGCAGTCGAAACAGCTGGCTCCTCAACTTCTTTTCTTTTCTTCTCCACTTCGCTTTCTCTGCGACAAGCACACTTGAAGTTGACGTGCTGTCTACCTGGACGCCTTGATCACGCAAGTTGGCCTCCGACGATGTGTCCATCGCGCAACAATCCGACATATCCTCTACTGCTGGAGCAACGTTGCCGCTCGCGGAGCCGCTGCGCGCCATTGTAGCACTCACTCGTTTGTCGATGCTTGCTGTATTTCGCGCCGGAGTTGATTTTGGCTGGAGATGGGGCGAGTATTCTTCAAAAACTGACGGCACAGCCCCTTTCTTTAGGCGCCGCCGCTTGCCTTCGACGAAGTCCTCTTCTTTGAAGAGACGACTGCATACTTTGGTGTAGCATGAGGTGGTGTTCGATGACCACTTGTCTCGTCGTATTGCGTCAAGCCAGCGCGCTCGAGCGTCTGCGTCAGCGGGTAGTTCATGAAAGGAAAGCCCTGCCGTTTTTTTTTTCTCGTCCGATTTGCACAGCGGAGTACAGAAGTAGGCCATCGTAAAGCATTCTACGCGCGTACTTGCTGAAAACTGTCACACAAAACGAAGTTGCGCACCACTGAACGGGCTGCACGCAACACCCGGACAGAATGGCAGCAGCGGCACCCTGTTTACCCAGCGCCCCTAGCGGCAGCGGAGAAAAGTGGCGTTCGACGGCCCCCCGATGGCGGTGTGCCCGGCACAGATTTTTATACAGGAGGCACTGGTTGTACGCATATTGAACTCTCCTATAGTTGACAAAGTTAATCAAGAAAACAAAAGCCGTATACTCAGATTTAGGTGCCGACCAAAAAAAGCCGAAGTATAGTCGCCAACAACGGTGTGCCTCATAACCATATCGTTGTTCGGCATGCGGTCCATGAGCCTATCGTAGTTGTGATCCGTAAAACCCTAGCCAAGTGTTAGAAAGTCTTTGCATGCGTACACCAGAAGACAGGTATACGCATTACGTTCGTGTAAAGCCATACCTGCAAATACATATGTGGAAGATGTAAAATTGCAGCTGCAACCGTGCTCTAAGCGCAATTTGTGCCGTTGCCAGTGTTGTTCTGTCCCTTTTTTCAGAGTTTACTTTTTGCAAAGGTTGAGTATGACAATAGTACGATGAAGTGATTATCAACAACATAGTAATGCCCAATGAAATGCAATAACTTACAAGGCACGTAGCCGCATCTGTTTTAGCGCTACACAGTGATCCCTGGGCATCAGTAAGAAAAAGAATTCATTCTGCGGTAGACAAACAACCGAAGCACTACAATGACTGCAGTGATCATGATCGTCAGCAAGAGCATCACATGCGTATGTTTCATCATTGAATGTCGAGCGAACATCTGGGAAGTTTATACAAATATCAAAAGTAGGTCGTTAAATGTCAAGCTAAATTGCAGTAGTTATTTGCCAATAATGCATCGAAAGCATATTTTCATTTTCACCAGGAACCTACCTCGCGCTTCAGAACAGTTGAGTCGAACACCGACAATATGAAAGGAAATATTGACGTCTAATTTCAGTACACCGATGTTTTTGCATCTCGTCTTCGTCGAAATGTGGTACCGTGGTCGGGAATCAAACCTGCGACCTCGCGTACTACCTAGTTGCGCAAGGCCATTGCCTTTCAGATACCTCGGTGGGTGCGGCAGTATTGAACGATGCTATACGACACCACACGTTTCTCGGCACACGTACTTGCTTGAAATTTCTGGAAGGGAGGCTAGAGAGCAAGAGAAAAAATGAGAAAATTCAATTTTCTGTCGCTTTATTCTTTTTGGGCAAAAAAGCTTAATCATGGTTGCATACTGCCCCTAAACAGGGCTGTTGTTTGAGCTTTATTAGGCATTCCTCTTATTGGTGATAATAATGCATATTGAGAGGTGGCATTTTTCATAGATCATGCGAAAATGGTGTTGGTGTAATTTATTGAGAATATGCGTGTACGATAAATCTCTCTATAACACATATTTGTGACGTCACAAGGCTCGCAGTAGTTCGTTAATCTGCCTGAGCAGCAATGCGTTCATAACGTGTTGTTTGGCGTGGCCTGTTACCTTCATGGATTAAAAAAAATGGGAAGGATTATCTAAGGTAATGTTGTACGTTAGGCACCACGATTTAACAAAAACGAGTTTCTGTACAGTCAGCGCATCGTAAAATCACGTTACCTCATAGTTTTGTTTCAGGCTTTACCAGTGCCGTATAGCCAGAGGGTGGCTCACCCGTGCCCTCTCCATTTTTTCCAGAAAATAAAAGGGGATGAAAAAATAAATTGCCGTTGGCAGGGACCAAACCTGCGACATCCGAAAAAAGCGTCCGATGCTCCACCAACTGAGGTATACCACGGCGGCTATCCCTCCATCCAATTTATGGGGTATAGATGTGTGTAGTTTATAGAAGTATACTTTAGCTTTGTATATGCAAACTATGCTTGAGCTTTTCTTTTTCTGAGAATAATATACGCCACAGTGTTATTTGAGAACTTCGTTCCCACCTTTTATTGTCTCTCTCGCTTCCTTCTTCGCTTGTGATGATCTTTCGAACTTATCAAGAAAATCAAGTTTGGCATGGCTGCCAGCATTCCTTGATTTAGAGTATCAAAGTTTTCTCGTAGTAAGGCCTCAAAGTGAGTGCTCAGAACGCTGGCTGTAGTCATATTCGCTGCCATAATAACAAGACACCTTTTGTTATTTTACAGTGGCTGCTGCGCGAATCACGCTAGTTTAACAACATTGTGTTAGTTAAACAACATCATTCAAAAACTGGTGATGGTTTGTCGAACCTTATAAACTGAAAATTTCGACTCTATATAGCGGGGGTCTCAAACTCATCTCAGTCAGCGGTCGCAGTCACAGAATTTAGTCTCACAATGGTCGGGTCAGGGAGGACTGTATGAGTGGCGTGCAGGCGCGGTTAGTTCGTACACATTGTCAGCAAGCACTACCATTAAAAAATACTTTCCGATACTCTAATACAGGTGATTTCTGAAGAACGTTTGGGGTGACCAGGACCCCATCTAACATCATGTCAATGCCGTTCTGCAAATTGAGTACAATCTGGGCGCCCACTCTAAAACACTGTTCTTGTTTCATGGTTACGTTTCAACACATGGAGGCCACATGAGATAGCTCACGAAAACAATGTTCTAGACCAGTCATGCCTGCGTAATATTTATTATAAAAATTGAAAAAAAAATTATGCGACGGATATAGCCATGCACGTGCGGGCCGCATGCCGCAAGAGAGACTTTCGCAGTCAACATGGGCAGTGTTTTTGAGACCCCTGCTATAATGTCACGTTAAAGAACACCAGTTGTTCGAAATTTCTGGAGTCCTCCACTACGGCTTCCCTCATAATCAGATCGTCCGCCTCGGTAAAACAGTGGGAACGGTGCTAGGCTGTCGACGGAAAGGTCGCGGGTTCGATGCCGGTGTAGCAGTCAAATGTTTTTTGGAAGCGAAATGGTAGAGCCCCGTGTACTGTGCGATGTCAGTGCACGGTAAAGAACACCCGATGGTCAAAATGTTCGCAGCCCTCCACAATGGCACCTCTCATAATCACATGATGGGTTTGGGACGCACAACCCCAGGTATTATCATAATTATACTGTGGTTTCAGTGCGTAAGTCCCCAAATATTATATTTAATAATGTCTGTAATCATCATGTATGTTGTGCGTTAGAATGGTTAGTAGGAAAAAACTAAACCAAATACAGTAATGCTATAGCGCATATTGTTGGTAGATATAAGAAATAATTATTGCAGGCTAACACAAATCTATGTGGCTCTATCCCTAACTTGTTGCAAAAGGTTGCTTTTTTTTCAAGGTGAATTATTTGTCCGCCGCAGTGGATCAGTGTCTATAGTGCTCTGTCTGATACGAAGATCCCGGTTGCGATCCCGGCCGTGGCGGTCGCGTTTTGGTGCGTCAAAATTATTGAGGCCCTTTCGGCGCACGTTAAAGAACACCAGATGGTCAAAATTTCCGGAGCCTCCCACTACGGCGTCTCCCATAATCATATCGCAGTTTTGGGAAATCAGACCTCAGATATTACTAAAGGGTATTATTTAGGCATGCAGCTCCTTCCTGATTGAAAAGCCAGTTGTACTGGAAAGTAAGATTAACTCTTCCAGCTCCTAACCTATCCCCTTCTCAGTCATCACCACGCGTCTTCTCACTCACGAACACACGAGAAAGAGGTAGGAAACGGAAGGCACTGGGTGTGGTGAAGAAACCCCATTCCACGAGAAAAAGCAATAAACGAACAGGAACAAACCAAAACAAAAAAAGAAAAAAAAAAAGAAAATTGGCAAGCAGTCGCAGCAAGAGCGATCTTGGGTGCTGTTCGTTCCGCCACCCGACGACATCAGGCGCGATGGCCCGAGTTCATGCGCCGACTTGCGAACACCGAAGAGAACGGCCTGCTCTTCTGCTGGCGGTGGCAGCATCCGCTGGCGCAAAAAAAGCAGCTGCCGCCGCAAGTCCCGCGCAGCGATTTCACCGGATCAAGGGCGCCTGCCGCCAAGGTGTCCATTCCCCTAATGAAGAGAGCGCCGCTGCCGCTCATCGCGTGCAACCTAATTTGCCGGAGTCGCCAGCGCGTTGCCTTCGAAATCGCGTTAACGAGATGCCAGAGGCGCGGCGGCTTTTCTCTTCGCATCCTTCATGCGCGCCAAGCCGTTAGCGCCGCGACTCTCGAGCAGGAAGGAAACGCCGGGACCGCACTCGGTGCGTCACTCTCCTGCCACTGCCTCCGCTCTATACATGCGTGCCTCTAATGCAAGTTACTCGAGGCCGCGGTAGGGAAGGCTTCACCGGAAAGCCAAGAGCGCCGAAGTGTTCCCTCCATTGTCGTCAAGATGTTGAACGGGAAACGGGAGACAAGAACAAAAAAAAAAAGAAGAATCGAGAAATTCGTTCGGAGCAGTCAGTGTAGAAGCAGCTGAGAAGCCAGGTTTGTTAGCTGCTTGTTTCAGCAAGACGGAATTGTTGAAACTTTTTGCCGAGTGGATCGAACGCTTTCTGGTTTCTTCCACGTGCCCGGGCGGGGCCCCCTTGAGCGTACGCGCTTCAAGCCTCGATACACTGCGTTCAGCCTCTCTAACAGTGAGTGGTCGGGAAGAGGATGTTTCGGAGCCAGACCGGAAGTGTCTAGTCGTACAGCGAGCGAGCAGTGCGAAAATTCGCTCACGTATGTAGTCTGAACCAAGTTGTAGTTTATTCGATGGGTATCGAGGGAAGCACCCAGAATGTGGCGTGTCTGGGTCCCCATTCACCGCGTTGAGGAGAAAATTGGCGATCGCTCGCGTGTAATTCAATTTTATTACGCTTCTTATCTGTTCGAAATGTTCACGGTAAAAAAACACAAAAAGCGCTGTTTTACACTTAGAACAGCCAAAAGAGTCACGCCAAAGAGTAAGTTTCCTGTAGTGCGGCCTTAACATATTCCCTAATTTATAAGCAAGCCTAGACAAAAGATGCGCCATCTGGTACAAATGCAATGAGGCATGAATGATCAGAATGCTACTCGCATATCAATGCGCGAATGTTCTCGTGAGACCTTTTGCAAGTTAATTTATTTTCCAAGTAAAGCCCAGCACACATTTCAGTCTTATTGGCTTTAGATACAGTTAGCTGGTTTCATTAAAAGTGTACCCTATTTCATATTGGATTTGATTATTCGACGGGAATCTTGGCAACCTTCTGAAACACTAAGCACGGGCACGGAATTGCGACCGTATTCCAGCTTTAACGTTAACTTTAAGCATGTTGCATGGGTGTACCGACGGGCATTAATTAAAATCGCGATGTCGTTTCAACACTGGCCACCACCAGAATGCCTCCCGCTGATCTTTAATACTATGCCCTGCGTTATGGGATTCCATGATATGCGTGAAAATTTCTCGATTTCATTGCCCCACCTAACACTACGCCGTCTTCAGCTATATTTTCCATCTCTCGGCACCAAATTCATTGCTGCAAGTGTACACGGGCTTTCTGTCGTTCGCATGACGCAACCTTCTCATAATAATTTTCTTCTTTTAATGCCAATCAAATTGTCAGCTACCCCTGCTTCCTATTTGATCAAGTCTTTTGTCATCTATCTCGCAATGCCGCACTTGTCATTTTCGCTTCCATCAGACGCCCGGTTGCCGTTAACGTCTTCTGGATTCCCTTTTGTTATCAGGCTTCGCACCTAAAGTCAGCATGGGCTGATTCCCAAGGTATGTATAGTCACTATTGAGGGATATGGGGCCGACAAACGGTCGGGTTTGATTCTCAGTATTGATCCGAAAATCATCGTTTATTTTTCAAATGGGTAGAGGAGTGCTACGAGCTGGTGATCGCTGGTTTACGGGTACTTATCTAGAAACATGACTCCCTAAACATCTGCAAAGTTCTCTGGGCGCAAATTGTCCCGCTATCACCTCGGTGAAATAGTAGAACATCCAGCGATGCTCTGGGAGGCCGGGAATTGCTACCGCCGGGTAAATATCATTAAAAGGTAAAAGCTAGCTCTTGGCCAGGTGCTCGGCAACAAGAAATTTCTAGTGGCTCGCTCGAAAGTTCATCCACTCTTTTGGCAAATCGGTGGCCCTGGACCACCACACCTGTTATAAAGATTACTTTGTGTATATATAACGCAAAAAATCACGTGTACGAAGACTTTTTTTCTTTCGCTTTGATCGGGACCTGGTTAGAACACCAGGAAAAAACTTTGCCCCGTATCTGCATGTTACACTGCAAATGTCGTCGAAAGACGATAGTCTTACGTCTTGAGAGAGTGAATAAAACGTTTATTTGATGTTCTGCGCAAGGAAACTGGTGAATGGTATTCTGGAGGCGCTGCGTCAGAGTGCCTCGAGCGTGCAGTGGATGTGAACGAGCACATCGAGTCACGTCACACGTGAGGCATAAGCACTATCTGGCAGTCATCTTGAAAAATGAAGCGCGTGGTGTGCGCGCCCGTCTCAGAGGCGGTAAAGTGTAGAACGCAAGGTGACGGGTAGGTGTCGCCACCGTGTAGCCCTAGTAAAGCGTTGGAAACACTTGCCTTTTCGTCCAAGCGTTGCATTATCAGTTCCGCGTGATAAACACTACAGCCTTAAGAATTACTTATTTGTGCCTTTTCTAGTATAAAGGCCCACATACAGAACATTGACGTGTTGTTTTGGTGCCTCAGATATGCGTAATAACAGCTTTTTAATTGACAATCGCACAAGTATGAACGCTAAAGCTTGAGCAATATTGGTGGGCGCTGCGGATGGGGTACGCCGTTCGGGGTACCGTTTGGTGTCGTTTAAGGTACCGTTAAGGGCGAGCAAAGAGATAAATGTACAGACAGACCAAAATTTTTGCGTCAAAGGTCTCCAAGAAAGACTATCGGCTTTAAAAGTATTCGTTTGACGCGAATGCGTTGGTGTGCAGTAACGACAAAGCAACGACATGATGGTGGTGAGCTGAACGACGAAGTGAACAACGATGGCACAACTAAATTATTACACTGAGGTGATGAAACATTACAATCTGCTACAGACAATCACGAAGATAATGTACCAGGTAAAATGGGTCGATTTGGAAGCTGGTGCAGTATCACATGAAAACAACTGTTGCAACAATGTAGGGTTGGGGGAAACTAACTCGTCGTTTCATGAGTGAAATTTCTGTTACGGTAAAGTGGCACACGCGAGAAAGACTGTGTTTAGGATGGGGATTCACGAACTATGGATGTGTCTGTGGCCCTAATGGGTAGTTCTTTAAGCTGGCTGAGCTCTGAGAGCCTGGCCCAAATACCACCATTGGGCATAAGTGCGGAGGTCTTAAAGGAGACTGTCAAGACATGTTATGCAGTAAAAAAATCCAAAAAACTCAAAGCTATGTAAATAGCAAGAAAATGCGTTGCATAAAAATTAATGCAAGAAAACTTGCATAGATCGCAATAGTTCATTACAGTTCATGGAAAATCAGTCGCAGAAGGTTGTAATGGTACACGTAGTGTGAGTAAACGTGTTGGAATCGTAGGTTGGAAGTGAAAAAAACACAAATAAAGGAAACGAAATTCTCGAAAAATACTCACACAAGTGGTTGACAATCTTTAAAATCAATGCAGTCCTTCGGGTGACCAACGTGTATAGTGTATGTTGCTTGATGAAGGTTAAAATGCTGTAGCGTTTTTTTGTTTTTTGAAGCAATGATTTTTTTCGAACTTATTGAGTATTGCTGACCCTGCTGCTGCCCTCTAACCTAATAGGGCACACAAAGAAAATAAATAAATAAATAAATAATAAATGATAGTAGCACATTTAAAGCGTTCATACCTAACCTCCGTATATAGTGTCACTTCCGTTCAGCCCCCTCACTTTCGGTTTTCACTTTGCCAATGTTCATTTCCTGTTCCCACTTTCGTGCTATACTTTATTTCGAAATGGAGAATTGGACTAAATCTTGTCTGCTTGAGACATAATGGTATGACAGAAATTAGATTACTGTACACCGACCGAAAAAGTGTTGTTGAAAATATAATAACGGTTCGGCATTCAGATGAAAGCATTGTTCACTCGAGTTAGGAAGGCTTCCGTGAAAGCTGAAAGGGTGTTAGGGTGTTATATTTTCAACTTCTTGGTCGGTGTTAATGTTTTAATTCTACCACGCTTGTAATTTACTTCCGTCAAGTCTGATGTTCACAAGGAAGTGCTCCGAGACGAGTTCGGTGAATAGTGACCGTAGACATCATGGCCTTCAGACTCCTTTGCAGATGATGAGTGAAAAATTGCCAAGTATATAGTTGAATATATCAAGAACTCATCACTGACACAACGAAAGAAGAGCCCTGCATATATATGTGTCTGAGCGTAAGCGTTGCGTGGTACACGGGCAAGCGTACCCCGGTGGAGCAGTGACTGATTATGATGCTCCGTTGCTGACGCAAAGTTTGCGGCTTCGATCCCGGTTGCATTTGGATCAGGCCTGGGCAAATATGCCATGAAATTGTATCGCGGTACGATACAAGATATTCGTTGCTGAAGTATCACATGAACAAGATAGTACGGCAATTATTATATCCGATACAATACTTTCGTAATGTATCTTTTTATACATTCGCAAACGCGTTATGGATTAATATAGGGTGCCCCTGATAATTCTATCTAAAGACTAAAAATTTGCCGACGCACTCAATGACAGCGCAACCAAATGTAAGTTGCTGACTGTTGCTTCAAATAAGTCACACTAGTGGCTACTTTCATTAAGTAACATTTGAAGCAACAAAACTGAGCAAAATTTCTAAGAGAAAGTGGTATACTGGGTAGCTAAACATCCGATTAGACAGTTTCTAACTAGCTTCATACCCATTAAGTATTATTGTTTTCTGCTTACCACAGAGGCCCGCAAAATAAAAAAAATCACACCATATCCACGGAATGAATGATGATGAGGGAGGGGGAGAAGCGTCCATCAATTCGTACATGCTTTCGTTTGTGCGTCCGTCCGTCCGTGCGTCCGTTCATCCATCTCGTGAACACTTTAGGTAACGCCATCTCACTTCTATTTACCATATATTCATTATATACAAGAACCACTATCCCACGGACAATCCAAGGACTAAACGAGAGCATGTACCACATTTCTGCTGTCAGCCGTGCTACGTTTTTCGTAATATGTGGACATGCGGATATGTGCCCGAGGGCGGGTATGTGCCACTGGTATGCGGGTATGTGCCACGGGTTACGCACAACGACAACTGGGGACGCACAAGCTACGCCATAAGGAGCTTCGCCTCTAAAAGCAAAAACCCACAGGTTTGTCGCAAAGGTGAAGCTATGAATGCGATAGCAACAAATTGATATGTCACGCGAAGAATAGTAAGCAGATCTAAACGTGTCCCGCGTTGCTCACGCACAAATGACGCACAAAACGTACTCACAGGCACTGATGAACGCGAATAAGTGTCTCAGTTGTTACTTTACTGTGTCTGAAACGCAAATGGAGACTGTGCAGCAAGTGCAGTGACATTTGTACGCCCGGTAACTACAATAAAATTCTTCCAGTGAAAGCCTAAGGCGTACAATTCTCCCCACCACAAGATAAGCACGCGCACGCGTGAGCGTCTTCCCTCTCGCCCTCTACGGGACAAGGTACGCGTGGGATATGAACTCATGAGCGCACGTTGCCAGACCGTCACGACGCGCGCTCATTACGCCATCTCGCTGGTAATGCTGAAAACATGATAGTTCCGCTGAGATCTGCGTCACCAGCGGTAAGTGGCAGATATAAATGGCTTGCCGTTTCAACGTTGAAGGAGGTGCTCCTTCATGGCTCAGTGGCTAACGCCACGCACTCGCAAGAAAGAGGTCGGACGTTCGATTCCACGCGCTGGAATCTTTTTCTTAATTATTAGATGCGAAGTAGATCTTTGACTATCCTGTGTAACGCTGTCCATCATTATCCCCTCATCGCAGACCACTCTTCCCTCGCAGGTGACTCTAGAACATCCTCGCGTTCCTGAATTTTTCCGTGGGGAAGAGTACGAGGATGTCGAGGACTGGCTCGAATAGCTCCTACGGGTCGCTGTATCCAACCACTGGACCGAACAGCGCAAACTTGGCCGTGCATATTCCGCACTGGAATACAGCGCTCGCACGTGGTATGAGGACCGCGAGGCTACATTACAATCTTGGAAAGATTTCCGTCGAAAGCTCCTCGCTACATTTTTGAACTCGGACCAACGGGATCGCGCACATCAACTGATTGTGGCCCGCGCGCAAAAACCCAATGAAACAGCTGCCATGTACGCAGAGGGTATGATCCGTCTGTTTCGACGAGCTGACCCTCACATGCCCGAGGCGAAGAAGGTGCGTGACCTAATGCAGGGTGTTAAGGAATAAGTGTTTGCGGGCCTCGTACGATATCCACCTGAAACTGTAGATGAATTCATAAGAGAGGCGGCTGTCGTCGAGCGCGCACTGCAACAACGATACCGACACTTTGACCGCCTGCCGCACCACACGGCAGTAAGTGCTGCAGCTCAGAACGCTGCCGTATGCGAAAGTTCCCTGGAACAAATGATTAGGGAAATACTGCGTGAGGAACTTCGGGCCCTTTGCGTTCCCCCTACCCCACCGCCAGTTGCTTCTGTTGCCGAAATCGTCCGCCAGGAGCGTAGGCAAGCCATTACACCACCCGTACCAAGTCCTGAGCTACATCCAGCGAGCTACGCTGATCTGGTCTATCGCCCTCCACCGGCATTTGTGGCGACGCCCTTCCAGCCACGAGCCGCTGCCGTACCTTGGTGGCAACGAGATTCTACGAGACGACCACCAGTTCGCCGAACTGGCTTATGGCGCATGGCCGACTGTCGACCTATTTGCTTCCGCTGCGGAGAACCCGGTAACATTGCCCGCTATTCCCGTCATGACGATTCCGGGTTCGGGAACTTTTTTCGTCCCGTTTATTTCCGCTCCGAAGACCACCATGCCTATGATGCTGATCAACCATCGCCTGGCCAAGCAACCCCACCATGTCGCTGGCGATCTCAATCACCTGCGCGTCATCGTGACTTCCCTCAGAGCTACGCGCACGTCACCAGAGGTCGTTCGCCAAGCCCGCGCCGGAGAAACTAACTGCTGTGACCTCGGGGGGTAAGGTTGCCAATCGTCGAGACACTGAAAAGTTCCCCCTATCATCGCAAGAAGATGTGATGACAACGACGATGAATACGACAATGAATGCTAATGCCGATGATGTTGTACGTGCCTATCTTAGCGTTATCGTTGACAGACATCACGTTACAGCACTGGTCGACACTGGCGCCGACTTCTTATTCATGCGACAAGAGCTCGCCGGCGACCTTAGAAAGGTCAAGACATCGTGGACAGGGCCGCACATAAGGAGTGCTGGTGGTGAGTTGATGACTCCCACGGGTAAATGCACCACTCGACTTCGCATCATGGATTCTAGCTTCGTGGCCACTTTCGTCCTGTTGCCAGGCTGCTGTAAAGAGTTAAATTGGGGCATGAATTTTCTGCAAGATCATGGCGCTGTTATCAACATCCCTCAAAGTACGGTCACGTTTTGCGCACATCCATATGCCGACAAAAGCAGCGACGAACCACGCGGCCGTTTGCGAATAGCCGACGATGTGACACTCCCACCGAGATTCTACTGCCTTGTGTCGGTGTCCAGTGGGTGGCCTTGCTATAAAAATTTGATAGGGGAGCACATAGTCGCTCTTTTGTTTACCCAAGGCATTTCCATCGCGAGGGGCGTCCTGGCGCTTACTGGTGGGCAGGCAGAAGTGCTCCTCACAAACTTCAGCAACGAGCGCCGTCAAATCCAGAAGGGTACCTCAATTGCCTACTACGACGATGTAGACCAAGCCGAGGATTGCTTTGCGTTGTAACCAGATGACGCGACTGTCCCCACCTCGACAACTTTGTCGGTGGACATCTGCTCCACGCTACCGCCCTCTGATTGGAAGTGCCTGCTTGAACTTATACACCAATTCGAAGACTGCTTTCCGCGTACGTCAAAGGTCCAGCAAAAACCATTGACCAAGCACCGCATCATTACTGAAGACAACACGCGACCGATTCGGCAGAACCCCTACCGTGTGGCTCCGAAAGAGCGCGAGGAGATTCAGAAGCAAGTACACAAGATGCTCGTGGATGACGTCATACAACCTTCGAAAAGTCATTGGGCGTCCCCCGTGGTTTTGGTCAAAAAAAAAAAAAGACGGCAGCTTGCGCTTCTGTATTGATTATCGCAAGTTGAACCAAGTCATGAAGAAAGACGTCTATCCACTGCCCCGCATAGACGATTCACTCGATCGGCTGCGTCATGCGTGCTATTTCTCTTCAATGGACCTCTGAAGCGGCTACTGGCAGATAGAAGTCGACGAGAGAGATGGTGAAAAAACGGCATTTGTGACGCCCGATGGCCTATACAAATTTAAGGTGCTTCCTTTTGGGTTGTGCTCGGCGCCAGCCACTTTTCAGCGTCTCATGAACACCGTACTATCAGGCCTGAAGTGGCAAATATGCTTCGTCTATCTGGACGATGTTATTGTATTTTCAGCAACATTTGAGGAACATCTCAGCCGTTTATTCACCGTCCTCCAAGCCATACGTTCGGCCGGCTTTAATTTAAAGCCGGAAAAATGTCATTTTGGTTTCAACGAACTCATCTTCCTAGGCCACATCGTCAGTCACGAGGGTGTTCGACCTGACCCGACCAAAATAGACGCCGTAGCGCAATTCCCTGCACCACGTGACAAAAATGCCGCCAGACGCTTCTTAGGGTTGTGCGCCTATTACCGGGGATTTATCGAGGACTTTTCGTCTATTGCGGCGCCATTGACACGACTCACACGTGAGGACGTGCCCTTCTTTTGGGGTGAACAAGATCAAATGGCATTCAATTAACTACAACAACTCCTGCAAACACCTCCAGTCCTTGCGCACTTCAGCCAGGAAGCCTCAACAGCACCTCACACTGACGCCAGCAACGTAGGTCTAGGTGCCATTCTGGTGCAGTGGCAAGATGGCTGTGAAAGAGTAATAGCCTACGCCAGCAGAACTCTCTCTCGCACGGAGAACTACTCGACTACCGAGAAGGAGTGTCTCGCCGTGGTGTGGGTGGTCATCCAATTTCGTCCATATTGATGATGATGATATGTGGGGTTTAACGTCCCAAAACCACTATATGATTATGAGAGACGCCGTAGTGGAGGGCTCCGGAAATTTAGACCACCTGGGGTTCTTTAACGTGCACCCAAATCTGAGCACACGGGCCTTCAAATTTCGTCCATATTTGTACGGCCGCTCCTTCAAAGTTGTTAGCGACCATCACTCTTTGTGCTGGCTCACCAACCTTAAAGATCCATCTGGCCGTTTGGCGCGCTGGAGCCTAAGGCTTCAAGAGTTCGACATGATCATCGTCTATAAATCTGGGAAGCGGTACACCGACGCCGACTGTCTCTCACGGTCGCCAGTAGAGACTGTCGCTCGGGATGACGAAAACATCGACGCGATATTCTTGGGAGTCGTCAACACGGCCACTATTGCGTGGGAGCAGCGCAGTGACCCCGAGCTGTTACCACTCATTGAATATTTAGAAGGACGACTTAAAGACGTGCCGCGGTTATTTGCCAGAAGACTGCCATCTTTTTGGTTGCGAAACGATGTTCTCTATAAGAAAAACTTCTCACCAACCGGCAACCCATACTTGCTCGTCGTGCTTGCCTCTCTTCGAAAAGAAATTATGGAAACGTGCCACGATGAAGCAACATCTGGTCATCTAGGCTACACCCGAACATTCTGCCAACTACGATGCAAGTACTACTGGCCAAAGTTACCTGCTGCTGTTAACCATCACGTGCGAACTTGCACCGACTGCAAAAACGCAAAGCACCTCCCAGCAAGCCAGCTGGTCTTTTACATCCAGTCAAAGCACCAAGGAAGCCGTTCATCTAGATTGGAATGAATTTACTGGGTCCCTTTCCAACTTCCACAACAGGGAACACATAGATTATTGTGGCCACCGATTACCTGTACCGTTATGCAGAGACTAAAGCTATGCAGCGCGGCACAGAATCAGAAGCCGCTCAGTTCTTCATCGAAAACATCGTCCTTAGGCATGGTGCTCCAACAGCAGTGATCACATGCAGTGGATCTGCCTTCACCGCAGAGTTTTTGGAGTTGGTTCTCAGATTCAGCGGTACAGCTCACCGGAGAACAACTGCATACCATCCGCAGACAAACGAACTGACGGAGCTCCTCAATAGGACCCTCACAGACATGATCAGCATATACGTTGACACGGAACATAAAAACTGGGATCAGATATTGCCATACGTGACTTTCGCCTATAATACCGCTCGACAAGAAACCACTGGAATGACACCGTTCAGTCTGATCCACGGTCATGAAGTCACGACAACGTTGGACGCCATGTTGCCGCATGAGTGTGACGACATCCATGTAGACGCCGAAGAATTCACGCAGCGCGTTTAAGAAGCCACACAGCTCGCGCGTGTGAGCATCTGTCATCAACAGCATCAAGATGCACAACGGTACGACCCCCGACACGAGTTCATTAGCTACACACCAGGCGACAATATCTGGGTGTGGATTCCGATACGTCGACGTGGACTGTCTGAAAAACTGCTGAGACGGTACTTTAACCCATAAAGCGTCACGCGTCGCTTGAACAACGTGAACTACAAAGTTGTTCCCGACACTGACTGTAGTTCTAAGCGCCAAAAGCATTTACCTGAAGTCGTGCACGTCGTGCGAATGAAACCATATTTATCGAGTTAATTAGCTCCCGGTTACTGTGTTGATGTGACCACTTCATACGACTGGTAGAGCGCCTAAGTTGCGCATCGGGACGATGCCTCTTTCGGAGGGAGGCAAATGTCACGTCCTTGTCAAAAAGAAAGACAATAGCAGTTGTGCATGTGCCATGAAGTAGACTGAAATGAATGAAAAAGAACTCTCTTGCGCGTTCTAATTAAAGGACCGACCTGCTTCTGGTGTCTCAATCTCTGCGGCAAGACCTCTGTTTTGATTTCGTAAGAATATATATATATATATATATATATATATATATATATATATATATATATATATATATATATATGTATGCATACTCATCCCCTGATGAAGAGAGGACACCTCCCGAAACTGTTGGGAAATAAATATATTTATCCTTGTTCACAACGCTCCCGTTGTGCCATATCCCATACCTTCATGAAGACTAACTGGCCCATTCAATTATTACTCTCTCTCTCTCTCTCTCTCTCTCTATATATATATATATATATATATATATTGTAAGAAAGAAAACGCATCGTTGGCAAGCAACATCCCCACCGTGCTTAGGTACTGGGTTCTGGGCTTCTCTTGCTCGCCTCATGCTGATCATCGCCGGCATCTTTTTGACGGTTGCTCTTTCCCGATCGTGTTTTCATCGTAGGACCACCGTCGCAACACACCCCAATAAACCCCTTTTCAAGTGGTGGAGGGTGCTGACATTCCCCGTGGCTTGAACCTGGGTGCTGCCACTCGCCGTCGCCTACCTACCTACCATTCGCCATCGCCTACCATTCGCCGTCGTCTAAACCTGGAGCTGCGCAACCGAACGCTACCTCCCATCATGGCCACCAACAATGCGCAACCTGGCTCTTCCACTCCATCCTCCAGCAACTCTGGCGTTCTTCGCTTGCGCGAGCCCAAGATCTTCAGCGGAGCTGATGAGACCGACGTGGAAGACTGGTTCACCAACTACGAACTGGTGAGCGCGAACAAGTAGGATGATGCGGACAAGCTCACTAACGTCATCTTTTACCTCGCTGACATGGCCGAAATGTGGTATAAAAACCACAAAAACGACATTACGACGTGGTCCATCTTCAAAACGTCGTTTGCTGACGTTTTTGGCCGACCCACTGTCCGCAAGTCCAGAGCCGAACAACGCTTGCGGACTCGCACACAGAAGCCATCGGAATAGTTCACCAGTTACATAGAATACATTATTGGTCTTTGCAACCGTGTGAACACCACCATGTCCGAGTCGGAGAAGATTCAGCACATCCTCAAAGGTATAAATGACAGCGCATTTCAGATGCTCCTGGACCGTAATCCGGCCACCGTTGCGAAACTTGTCAGTTTATGTCAAAGTTTCGACGAGTTGAGAAGCAGCGCGCCCTGACTCGGCCATTTCCCTCCCACGCCGACTCTCACTGCAGCCTTACTTCTGGTTCCGATCCCTCACCAACCCTGCAAGAAATTAAAGACTTTGTGCGTGAAGAAGTAGCTCGGCAACTGTCGTTGATTCCCTTCACGCAGCAGCCGCCGTCCTCTCGTCTGCCCTCACCACTCCGCGACGTTATTACTAAAGAGGTAGCTCACGCTGTTCCCATCGCTGCCCACCAGCAGCCTGTGGCCATGCCTGTTCCCCATGCGCCGGCTATGCAGCCCGTGGCTGCGCCTCTTACGTATGCCCAGGTTGTATGCAGCAGACCCCGACAGCAGCATTTGCCACCCATGGCTTCAGTTGCTCCCCACTCCGTCCCTCTTTCGACACCTTGGGCCGCACCGCGAGTCAGCAATTCCTGGCGCATTGCTGACAATCGACCGATCTGCTACGCCTGCGGTATATACTTCAGGACACGTGGCACGATATTGTCGCCGTCGCTTTCAACGATTCCATGACGTTACTCGGTCGTTACCCTATGAGCCACCACACATGTACCTACCTGCTCCCTATCTCTCACCGCAGTATGGCTACACTAACCTTCCCGAGTCTCAGTCACCCCAGCCCACATCTCAGACTCACTCTCCCCGCTCCCCGCCTCCTCGCAGGCGATCACTGTCCCCAATGTGTCCCCGACCCGCTTCCTCCAACCGGGAAAACTGAACGCTGCAGTCCCAGAGGCAAGAACTGCGCCATCGTCGAAATGCCCAAGTCCTCGCACTTCACCTGCTAACGTCGTCGCCATATCTGTCGATGGTGTTTCTACCTTTGCCCTCGTCGACACAGGTGCTGCCGTTTCTGTTATAGCCGCCCAGCTCTGCCACTCCCTACGCAAAGTGGCCACACCGCTCTCTAGACTATCGCTTCATACGGCTAGCGCACAACCAGTTCGACCTCTCCGCACCTGTACGGCCCGCATATTCATCCAAGGTTCTATGTACGTTGTCGAGTTCATCGTCCTTTCGGTGTGCTCGTATGACGTTATCATCGGGTGGGACTTTCTGTCACGTCATCATGCCGTCATCGACTGCGCACGCGCTGAAGTTCAATTTTCGCACCTGTGTGACGAACCTTTGCACGAAACTCTTGAGCGGTCGCCAAAACTCGTCGTGCGTGAGGACACTGAAATTCCGCTAGTCGCTCTTGCCGTTGTCCCTGTTTGCTGCGATGACCATAACGATGCTACGGTAATGTTTACACCTTCCGACATTTTCATGAGCCGCAGAGCCGTTTCCTCGCCTTTCGCTACATTTGACGTCACTGCTGGCGGAAGCAATGTTTTAGTTTACAACCCCTTTTCTGCACCGCTTACGCTACTTGCCAGCGAATGTCTCAGTCGAGTGGAGTACCTTGATTCTTCTTTATTCCTTAACATGCCAGACGAATCGTGCAGTAGCACCTCGACCAAACTTCATGCTCTTTCCCCACTGGAATGCTCGTCGAGTGACATATCGAGTTCCCTCGCCGACACCTTAAGTGATCAAGAACGCGCCGAGCTTCTTAATCTCCTCCAGCACTTCGCGAATTCATTCGACGTTTCTCAGCCGCAATTAGGTCGCACTTCCGCAGTGCACCACTACATTAACACCGGTTTGCACCAGCCATTGCGTCAAAAACCGTACCGTGTCTCTGCTGCAGAACGTCATGTCATCAACGACCAGGTCGAAGAGATGCTACGCCGTCGCATTATTGAACCATCGCACAGTCCTTGGGCATCTCCTCTCGTTCTAGTTCGAAAGAAGGATGGATCGATTCGATTTTGCGTCGACTACCAGCGATTAAACAAGGTGACGCGGAAAGACGTCTATCCAGTGACCGCGCATCGACGACGCCCTTGACAGCCTCCAAGGAACCGAATTATTCTCCTCCTTAGACTTACAATCTGGATACTGGCAGGTTCCTATTGCAGAAGCTGATCGCCAGAAAACTGCGTTCATTGCACCAGATGGCCTGTACGAATTTAATGTAATGCATTTTGGGCTTTGTAATGCTTTTGCCACGTTTGAAAGACTCACAGACAACACACTGCGTGGACTGAAGTGGTCTGTGTGTCTATGCTACCTCGACGACATTGTCGTTCTCTCTCCCAATTCTCTTACACATCTGCTTCGGCTCCAACTGGTTCTGACATGTTTAACCAACGCTGGGCTCCAACTGAACCTTAAAAAGTGCCGCTTCGCCGCGCGAGAGCAGTCCATCTTAGGGCACATCGTGTCCAAGCATGGTGTTCGACCCGACCCTGCAAAACTGCGAGCAGTCGCTGAGTTCCCGAAACCTACTACACTGAAAGAATTACGCAGTTTTGTCGGACTATGCTCGTACTTCCGGCGCTTCGTGCGAAATTTTGCGTCGATCATGTCACCACTGACCAACCTCCTACGTGGTGATGCAGACCTTTCATCCTAGTCTTCTGACTGCGACGTCGCGTTTGCCACGCTCCGTAGTCTGCTAACATCTCCTCCAATTCTTCGGCATTTCAACCCAACAGCTGCAACGGAAGTTCACACAGACGCTAGTGGGGTTGGTCTAGGCACCGTCCTCGCCCAACGCAAGCCGGGCTACTCCGAATACGTCGTCGCTTATGCGAGTCACACACTTACTAAAGCTGAGGCCAATTACAGCGTGACTGAAAAATAGTGCTTGGCGCTAGTGTGGGCGCTTCGCATGTTCCGCCCTTATTTCTACGGTCGCCCATTCGACCTGGTAACGGACCACTATGCACTTTGTTGGCTCGCCACATTGAAAGATCCTTCTGGCCGCCTACCTTGCTGGGCACTGCAAATCCAGGTGTACGACATTCGTGTCATCTATCGCAGCGGACGCAAGCATTCTGACGCCGACGCCCTGTCGCGTTCGCCTTTACCTCCCGACTCGGCCTGCGGAACCACTGGTACCAACTCCGTCGCATCTCTCGACCTCGACTCCTTTACCAGTGAACAACACAAGGACCCGTGGATCGTTTCCCTTTTTAACTGTATCTCTGGATCGTCAACCACTGCGGTACCACGATCTCTCTGACGTCAAGCTGCTCATTTCGCGATTCGTGATCGGCTGCTACACCGACGCAAATACGCCTCCGAAGGTCGTAAGTGGCTCTTGGTTGTCCCGCGCAGCTTGCGATCACAAATCTGCGCCTCCTTTCACGACGATCCCCAATGTGGTCATGCCGGAGTTTTCAAAACTTACGAACGCATTCGCCATCGCTTCTACTGGCGTGGAATGTATAATTTTGTTCGGAAGTTCGTTATGGGCTGCCCTGACTGTCAATGCCGCAAATCACCGCCTTTCCACTCGTCCGGTGCGCTTCAACCGCTTCCGTGCCCTGCCAAACCTTTCGATCGGATCGGAATTGATCTCTATGGCCCTCTACCGACAACATCAGATGAAAATCGGTGGATCATAGTCGCTGTGGACCATTTAACACGCTGCGCTGAGACCACCACCCTTGCAAGTGCCACTGCGCGGGACGTAGCGTCCTTCGTCCTCCATCGATTCATACTACGACATGGTGCACCTCGAGAACTACTAGGTGACCGAGGTCGAGCCTTCCTATCAGAAGTCGTCATGGCTCTGCTTTCTGGGTGCCATGTTGTTCATCGCAAGACCATGGCATACCACCCGTAGACTAACGGGCTCACGGAGAGATTTAACCGCACCCTCGGCGATATGTTCGCGATGTATGTGACATCTGATCATACTAACTGGGATCGCATTCTTCCATTCATCACGTTCGCATACGACACCGCGGCACAGTCTCCCACTGCAATTTCACCTTTCTTTCTTCTTTATGGACACGAAACATCCCACACCATCAACACTTCCATACCGTCCCGACGCATCCGAATGCCCATCTGTGTCCGAAGCTGCCCGAAAAGCGGAAAAGTGCCGTGAACTCGCACGCACCTTTACGTCACAAGAACAGCACCGCCAAAAAGAAAACAACGCCGACTCTTCACAAAGCCACAGCTATTCCCCGGGATCACTTGCATGGCTGGCTGTTCTTTACCAAACCCCCGGTCTTTCCCCAAAACTCGTACGAGGGCCCTTACCGCGTTTTGGAGCAAACCTCGCCGGTGAATTTTCTCAATGAGCCACTTTCCCCATCTGACGATATGTGCCGGCGGGGACGTGACATCGTCCACGTCGCCCGCCTTAAGCCATGTGATAGCCCTCTGCCTCCAGACTCTTAGGTCGCCGGGATGGCTCTTTTTCGGCGGGGGCAAATTCTGAAGAAGAAAACGCATCGTTGGCAAGCAACATCGCCACCGTGCTTGGGTACTGGATTCTGGGCTTCTCTCGCTCACCTCATGCTGATTGTAGCCGGCATCTGCGTGACGGTTGCTCTGTCCCGATCGTGTTTTCATCGAAGGGCCACCGTCGCAAGAAAACCCCAATAACAATAAACCCCTTTCCAATATATATATATATATATATATATATATATATATATATATATATATATATATATATATATATATATATATATATATATATATATATATATATATATATATATATATATATCGGCAAAATCCAGTCGAGAGTGTAAACATAATTGCTATCGCAATAAAGACAAAACCATGTCACAAGCCCGCCAGTGCTCCTATGCGCGCCGTGATCGCAGTGATTTCTAACGTTCCGCGTACAAATGATATGTTTCACTCGCAACGGTTCCTGTCAGCGATAAGCAAACGCAGTGGTTATTGCTTGTGTTGCCACTTGCAAAACGTGTTCGTCGCATGGCCACCGTCATCATCGCTACCCTGCCAAGACAGCACAACTGGGCCAACGCTAAAGACGTCAGACTCTGGAGGGGTGATTATGATGATGATGATCTTGTGGCCAACCCTTCGCAATGGGTGGACGTGGAATCCACGCCCTGCTTTAATCATGCAGCGGTAATGCTACGAGTTTTGCAATAAAATGGTAGGAAAAAAAATTTGCCCGCGTCTGCATGGTAACCTGCAAATGTCGTCGAAACACGATAGTCTTGCGTGTGGAGAGAGTGAACAAGACATTTATAATTTATTTGATGTTCTGCACTTGAAAATCAGTGAATGGTATTCTGGAGGCGCTGAGTTAGAGTGCCTCGAGCGTGCAGCGGAAGCGAACGAGCGTATCAAGTCACGTCACACGTGAGACATGAGTGTCATCGGGCAGTTTTCTTGGAACACGAAGCACGTGGCTCTGAGACGGGTGTGTGCGCTTTCTCAGAGGTGATAAGTTATAGAACGCAAAACGACGGGTAGGTGCCACCAACTTAGCATAGCGTTGGAAACACTCGCCTTTTGGTGCAAGTGTTGCATGGTAAGTGCAGCGTGATAAGTGCTACGGTCCTTAAGATTACTTATGGATGCCTTTTCTAGTGAAAGACGCACATGCAGAATATATGCGCGTTGTTGTGGTGCCCCAGACATGCGCAATAGTTGCTTTTCAATTGACAATCTCACAAGTATGAACGCTGAAGATTGAGCAACATTGGTGGGCGCTGCGGATGGGGTCGGCCGTTTCAAGTACCCGGTGCCGTTAAGTGTGGACAAACAAACAAATGTACAGACAGACAGACCAAAATTTTAAAGACGATAGTCTTTCTTGGGGACCTTCGACGCAAAACGTTTGGTCTGCCTGCCTGTCTGTCTGTACATTTGTCTGTTTGTCCACTTTTAATAGCATCGGATATTTAAAACGGTGGACCCCATCCGCAGCACCCACCAATGTTGCTCAAGATTCAGCCTTCGTACTTTTGCAATCGTCGATTAAATGGCAATTATTGCGCATGTCTGGGGCACCATAACAACACGTATATATTCTGCATGTGCGTCTTTTAGTAGAAAAAGCATACATAAGTAATTTTAAGGACCGTAACACTTATCACGCTGTGCTGACCATGCAACGCTTGCACGAACAAGAAAGTGTTTCCAACGCTTTGCTAAAACACGACGGTGGTGGCACCTACCCGGCGCTTTGCGTTCTACACCTTATCACCTCTGAGACGGGTGCGCACACCCGTCTCGGAGCCATGCACTTTGTTTTCGAAAAAAAAAAAAAAACTGCCGGATGGCGCTCATGTCTCACGTGTGACGTGGCTTGATGCGTTCGTTCGCCTCCGCTGCACGCTCGAGGCACTCAAACACAGCACTTCCAGAATACCATTCACCATTTTTCTACGTCGAAGTTCCCCCCCAAAAAAAAAACAAGGGGGGGGGTGGTAGAGAAAAGAGAAAAACAAGAGCCGCTCAGACTTGGCAGCAGTCAAAAATGTCTAACCGCCACAACAGTCGCTTGCCAGCATTCGAGGCGGCCCTTTGACGCTGCGACCGCGGCTCTGTCTAACCGACCCAACACCGACCATCGTCTCTGCTGGCTTGCTCGAAGCCAAAAGCAGTTTCCAGCGAGGCAAAACTCATCTTTGCTGTGCCAATTCCCTCGCACTGCAGTACCACATGTTTAACTGTTTCTTCTTGTTCTCCACACACACGACACTGCACACCACTGACATCCTTGATAAATGTCCTAAGGTTTGCGGACACGCAGCGCCACCTGTCTACGCAATTTTGATTAGTGCAAAGCGCGACTCTCTTGCACAGTTGGCTGCGCAGCCAGGTGCGACTACAGCACTCTAAACCACGATTGAGCTATATATTAGGTGTATTGGCGCACTGAAGACTTGGAAAAAGAGATACGAATTTGTGTCCACTAGTCGGACACGTCACCGAACCGTCGTGAAGTGCTTGCTGATTCACTTGGCGGAACGACGGCGAAAACAAGAGTAGATGCAACAGCTCCCCGCTCTACGAAAAAAGACACCAGTCGACGCTTTACCGCTGGGAATAGCCATGGACGTAAAGAACAAAATATTTACTAATTTCTTAAACAGAACGGCGAAAACACTAGATACGGGCAGCTGTGAACGTGTTGGGTAAGCGAATTACTCGCGTTCTCCACAGCTGTTCGCATCAGAAAGTGTGATAATGTAGGTCTCCTGCTATTGTTCTGAGTGGCCTTGACGGAGAACTGTGGTAACTTTGATTATGTAGCTCGGCTGATCCTCTGGACACTGTGCGTACCATGCAACTGCAGTACACAAGTGACGCGTGCGATAAACATCGCCCACACCATGACCACCGATAACTTGAAGTTGTGACCACCACACAGCATTACGTGTGTAGGGCTTTGAATGCTCAAAGTTCCGGCTTTAACTAGGAAACGCGAACACGCACAGCCGTCAGCACCTTTAACTTGAACGCTGCGACACGTGGCCTCGGCTCGCTGGATGAATGTATCCGGCTGTGCCCGTTATAATTAGATTGAGCGGTGGCTCACGCCACCTAGTTATAAAGTTAAATACTCTCACTATGTGTTTAAGGATTTAATTTCACTCGCGTCTTGATTGTCGCCACCAATCAGTTAGCCTCATCCTGGTTATATCTACCAGTTTAAAGTCTATTTTGCCTTCACTATCCCTAAACCCCAATGATTTGAGAAATTCCGCGCCATTATTTTGGACTATAGAGTGGAGCTCTTTACAGAACATTATCAAATGTTCCGCCGTTTTCTCCTCCTCTCCACACGCACTACATACCGGGTCTGTCCCTTCGTATTGGGCTCGGTAAGTCTCGGTCCGCAATGCTCCAGTTCTGACCTCGAACACCAAAGAACTACCCCGAGAATTATCGTAAATCTTTTATTTTTGCAATTTCTCGCTTGAAAGTTCGGTAGGTCTTCAGTGATGATTTCGTAAGCATTTTCATCTTCCACATGTTCCTCTGTTTCCTTCACCTTCTTCTTAACCGATGTTTCCTTTTGGCCCGGTATTGGGCTGTTGTCTAAACACTTGCTTGACAATTTTCGAGCTCGCTTCCTCCATTTAGTATCAGCATTCTTCATCTACAAGTAGCTGAAAACTTCTCTAGCGCAACGCTCCTCTCCCATTTTTCTCAATCGCTCCTCATATTTTATCTTGCTCCAAGCTTCCCTGCACTCAAACGATATTTATCCCAAGTCACCCTTCACCCCCTAATTTGGGGTATTCCCGTGTGCTTCCAAAGCAAGTCTACCTATGCCTCGTTATTTAATTTCCAATCTTGCTTGAACCTCTGATTTCATACAGCATAAATAACAATGGTGACTAGGAACATCCTTGTCGAAGACCGCCCCTGCCGCGGTGGTCTAGTGGCTAAAGTACTCAGCTGCTGACCCGTAGGTCGCGGGATCGAATCCCGGCTGCGGTGGCTGCATTTCCGACGGAGGCGGAAATGTGGGCCTGTGTGCTTAGATTTGGGTGCACGTTAAAGAAACCCAGGTGGTCGAAATTTCCGGAGCCCTCCACTACGGCGTCTCTCATAATCATATGGTGGATTTGGGACGTTAAACCCCACATATCAATCATGTCGAAGACCGCGTTGTATCTCGATAGGTTCAGATACCTGTTCTTCCCATATTATAACTACCTTGTTACTTTTTAGATACACTTTAAAAAATTAGTTATTCCATCTTCCACATCTAATGTGTCCAGTATTCCCCACAAGTCTTCTTGAATCACACTGTCATCATTGTTTTTATATAATCTATTGTGTCATTTCCTTCTAGTCTAAGCCGTTGAACGGTGGTTATAAACCTTTGTTTCATGATTGTCTTACTACTCAGGGATTTGAGATGGTTCCAAAACTTTTCAGCTGCCTTTCTATCCTTTTCGTTTACTTCCGCCATCCATTAGGCCCCCTCTCTTCTGATCTTTTCACTGATCAGATCGGACACTTCCCTTCTGCAGCTGAAAAAGTTATCCCATTTTCTTTTGACAACATCTTCTGGCTCCCACTTCTTTTTAGCATAACTGTGTTCACTGGAGGCTTCCAGAGGTCTTACTATGACTTTGTTAACTTCCTCATTTCACCAGTTCTTGGGTTTGTGTCTTCTTTTCCCGTTTTATTTGACTCATAACTTAGCATCTCTAACTCAAACAATCGTGTTAGATTTGTGTACGTCCACTTTGGTTCGGTATCTTTGGTGATTATTTTCTCAATCTGTTTAGTTGCTATTTCTATTTGCCTTTCTGAATAAATATTGCTGTGTGGTTGCTCATAATGCCTCCTTTCCATTTACATTTATCTTCCAAAACTCAGCTTGATACGTTTGTGATCCCTTCCGAAGCTTCTGGACCCATATTCAACTATGTTCATCACTTTTAGCCTATCATACATGCTATGTGACATCATTGCGTAATCTATCGTCAACTTAAGCCTTCCCACCTCCCATGTTATCTGCCATTCGCATTTCTTGGTACTGTTGCAAATGATTTATTGATGATCAATATGTGGGGTGCAATGTTCCAAAACCACCATTTGATGATGAGAGACATGCAAATGATTTATTCATGCCTTTCACACATATCCATCAGCATTCTGCCAGTTGGGTCAATATATCCATCCATATATTATATGTGCGCATTCATATTTCCTAATATAATTACTTCGCACTCTTTTCCTAGATCGTCATTGTCATTTTCTATGCACTGCAGCATTTCTTGGTTTTCCTCTCTGGCTTTTGCCCCTATCCACAAGTATACAAAACCCAGGTGCGCCATCTGCCCTGCCACATTCCATTTTAGCCATAAATGTTCCCTGCACTCCTACTTGACCCTTTGCCAGCCTGTAATTTTATGAATGAATGCCACCATACCCCCCCCCCCCTCCTTGCTGCCTTCTGTTCTATTAAAATATTCCCATGCGTAGTCCAGATTGCTAGGTGGTTGTTGCATGTCCGTAAGAGGTGTTTCTACAAATCCATATATCATCAGCTTCTTCTCTCTTAGAAGTTCTTCTATCTCTCCCCACTTCAGCCTATTTCTGCCACCCTGCATGTTAGTATACCCTACGTCTGAATGGGCTCGGCCTTCATGACTACGTCGATTTCTGCCCCGGACTTTACGTGTCTTAGATATTGGTACCACTTTGGAATTGTATCTGCCTATGTCACCTGTCAAAAAGTCCCCCTGGTTGTTTTCCTCATTACTAGCTATCCTGGACCCCGAAGGGCCCGCGTGACCCCCCAAAAAGCTACTGCGCGTCCTGCAATTCGCCAACCCACATTATGACCTAGCCTCCTATAGAAGTAAATTCTGTCTCTTTGAAAACCATCCACCTATGCCCCTCTCTGTTTATATTCACGATCTCATAGTCTTTCTTTCGGCTCATCTGCAATATGCACGCGCTACATACACATACATACATACATACATACATACATACATACATACATACATACATACATACATACATACATACATACATACATACATACATACATACATACATACATACATACATACATACATACATACATACATACATACATACACACACACATATACGCGCTACATTATTGCTTCGACAACCGCTCTTTGCAGGTTGCCGTCACGCACCGGTACTTCCGGTATCGTGCATATCACTACCTGTACCAGTGGGAAATGGCGCGCATGTCATCGATCCTTTTCGCCAGTGTGGTAACTAGTACTGCCGAATCTTCATTTAAGACGTCATTTAAACCCCTCGCAATTATCACGAGGTTTCGTCCATCAGCTTTAGTTATGAGTTTTGCGCTCGCTTGCCTCATGACTGCTGCAAGCTTACGTCCTGGTGTGATGGTTCAAGACGTTCGTCACTATGTTTGTTGATAGCGGACGAGAAAGGATTAACATGAACTTTTTATTTCATGGCATGGGTGGAACGGCTGACGGCGCACGGATACGCTACCGTGTGCAGCGCCGTTGAGTCGGACGTCGCGGCCAACCCAGCAGTCAGGGTAGCAACTCCGGAGGTCCAGGATCAGGCCACGGCTCACGAGGACCACACCCGGTAGGCCTCGTGCACGAACCTGCTCCCGGCCACTGCACCCAGGCTGGAGCCGTTCGGCAGGTCTCGGCCTTGGACCTTGAACAGACACACCGGAGCTCGACCTGGCCGACACGTACGGGTCTCACGTCCGGCTCAGGAACGCTGCCAGGAACTCGTCCTCTCGAGCGGCGCACCGCTTCCTCTGCCTTCGTGGCCTCAACCCTCGAGCTCTCTTTTCCGCACGTTCCTTCTTCTTGGCCAGGGCACCGCCAGGTACCCTCGGGTGCACCCTGCAACTCATGAGCTCGTGGCCCACGTCCGAGTCTGGCGCGTCGCTCGGCACCGCTCGGCGATCCTAGATTCAGCCAGCAACTCCCCTGGCATCTGAATCCTCGGCCACCCTGAATCCTCGCCCGGCTCCGTGCTCCTCTGTGCGCACTCTCGCGTCTCGCCCGGCAGAACATCTCGCTCGTCCCTTGCCGAAGTGCGACGCTCTGGTGACACCGGCGCTTGATGGCATGGGTGCGACTACGGAGCAGTCAACCCGCATCAGAGACGCGATGCTCCATGCGGGGAATGGCCAGCCCGTCCAGCGAACAGCTTGCGTCGAGACATGATGCTCGGCGCAACCGTGACCATTAGCCAGACCACGTTCATCGCTGTGCCGAACGGCTGACCGTGGAGACGCCTCACCGAGATCCGCGATGCCCTCGGCAAGGAAGAGAACAGCAGGCCAGGCCGCGCCCCGAGATGCAGTACTCGTGCCGGCATTGCCGCCCCCGCTGGTGGTTGGACGGCAGCAGCGTGGACGGCCGCGTTCCCTGGCCGGAACCTGGATCGCCTGCGTCCGACGCTTCGGCCCGCTGTCTTCCGTCTGCCGCTGCTCCGGCTCGTCCCCAGCCACACATCCTACTGCCACGTAATGGTCGCCCGTGGCCCAATCGTGGCACGCCACCTCTATGCGCCACCACAGGTCATCAGCTGATTCGCTGACACTCACGCGCACATTACACGCGCCTTGCCCCGCACTTCCGTCGTTGTCGTTTTCTTCACTCATCACACCTGGGAACGTTCTTACTGAAAGCCTCTTGTCACCTATTAGGTTCTTTTTCATTGCTTCTGCGCATCGGTTTAAATTCGAGTCCCCGGCGATTATCGTCTGCGGTGACTTTTCGGCTGGAGTGTCCCGCACCTGGAGGTTACTTGCACCTGTGAAGCCAGTTGCTTTGTACCCTCACACCCCCACCACTACTTCGCTGAAGCTAGGTCTTGTGACCATTGAACCGGCTGAAACTGTTTTTTTTTTTCTGAACCTGTTTTCTCTTTCTTCTCCACCGTTCTGGGTGCTGGTGCCCTACCGTTTTCTCCATCGGCCGCTCTTTTGTTCACTTTCGCTAGTGCGTCCTCGGCTGGCCTAAGCCTTTCTTCTACAGCTCTCGTTTTTTTGCTCAGTCGCCAACGCAGCCTCCAGCTCAGTTATTCTCATCAATAGTTCACTCTGGGAACCATCATTTTCTCCATTTTCCCTCGACTTTACATTGCCTAGACTTGGCGTTAGACTCCTCTGCATTCACGTCCACACTAGCCTCCATTTTCAAACCCTGCCCGCATCCTGAACATTTTACAGTCTTTTTAACGATGTTTTTTTGACACCAACTGTACTCATGAATTGTCCCACTTAATAATTACAAAACACGACGCACGACGAACGCTGCCTTAAGCAAAAAAAGTCTAAGCATGACTACAAAATTTTGCGTGTTTGTTGAACGTGCGCCTCTACCAAGGGTGGTAAGAGAAAGAAAATACACACACGCATAAACAAGTAAATACCTAGTGACTGACCCCTAAAAAGCTGTACAATGTAATAGGTGCTGTAAAGGTTTACACTGCTGCCTTATTAATTTTAAAAGCAAGCTCTAAACACGCAAAAACACTTATCTGCGCAGTCACTTGCGAGCCCTTGAAAAACACGTCCAGCCACCGTGCCAGTCCGAACTGAACTCGGCTTCTACGCGACGAGGCGCTTGAACTGAGATCAGCGCCACCAAGCGTTGAAAATGATATGCTTGCTGTAGTTAAGGATAGATGTAGAGCGCGTCGGTAGCACTAGTAAATGTCTGTTTCCAGTCTGCCTGACCAGCGGGTCGACTGCACTCCCTTCGCAGCCCCGCCGCGGTGGTCTAGTGGCTAAGGTACTCGGCTGCTGATCCGCAGGGCACGGGCTCGAATCCCGGCTGCGGCGGCTGCATTTCCGATGGAGGCGGAAATGTTGTAGGCCCGTGTGCTCAGATTTGGGTGCACATAAAGAACCCCAGGTGGTATAAATTTCCGGAGCCCTCCACTACGGCGTCTCTCATAATCTTATAGTGGTTTTGGGACGTTAAACCCCACATATCATCATCATCACTCCCTTCGCATACTGTTCTCGCTACGTTTCGCTCAGGGCTACATTATCGCGCGGGCCAATGGCGTTCGTTGTTGTATACTTATCTCGACAATGAACCATTGCGTGCGACAGCTTACGCACCTTACAAGTTTGAATTTGCAGCAAGGAATCACATGTATAAGTAGCAGAACAAACGCATGTTCATGGCATATGTAAAGTTGCACAATAAATGAATCTTGAATGCGGTGGCGTTGTTCTTGTTAAGATTGAATAATTTTCAGCCCGCGTCAATTAAACTGTCCTCGCAATTTGGAGTGTGCCTTTCTTTTCGGTTCACGCTGCATGGAAAATTTGGTATGAAACGCAATGTTTGTGCGTGTTATGAGCAAGACGCATGAATATGACGCAAACAAAGCAATTAACGGGCATAGTTATCGCATAAAAGCATAAACTGACATCTTATCTTATAATCAAATCGTGGTTCTGGCACGCTAAACCCCAGATATTGTTATCCGCAGAAATGTCGTGCTCCAAGACATCTTCCGTGCACCGCGAACCGAGCAGGAAGGCACACTATAAATTGCGAGAACAGTTTGATTCACGCTGTCTGAAAATTATTGAATCAGAACGTGAACAACGCCATTGCATTTCAGGTTTATTGCGCTAGCTTTACAAACGCCGTGAACGTGTGCTTGATCTGCGTTCTATACATGTGACTCTTTTTGATCAGCAGCTGCGTATTCAAACACAAAAGTGCGTAAGCTGTCACATGCAATGGTTCATTGTCGAGATAAGTAAATGGGTGTGCGTGATAACGTAGCCACGAGCGAAACGTAGTGAAAACTGGATGCGAAGTGAGGGCATTCGACCCACCGGCCACGCAGACTGGAAAAAGAAATTTACAAGTGAAACCGACACGTGCTACATCTATTGTTAACTGCAGCAAGCATATAATTTTCAACGCTTAGTGGCGCTGATCTTAGTTCAAGCGAGCTGAGGACACGCGTCGGACAGTTCAAGTTGAAGGTGCTGACGGCTGTACGCCATACTGGTTAATCGCAAAATGATCGTGACAATATTCTAATTTTTTCTGGCCGTTGGTCTCCACGATTTCCGGATATCTTGGAGGGCTCGGTTTCGCCTTTGGTTTTACACCGAGAAAGTTGACCCGCATGTATCCCAATTAAAAGTATATACAAACAGACGACAAACGCCAAGAGGACATTCTAGCATGCGTTATAAAACGATACAACGCACAGGAAGCGACAGATTGATTGAGAATGCAACTGAAAAGGCGAAAATTGCGAGGGCTCTTCGTGCTGGATAAAGCGAGCTTCGCACCACTGATCGCAAGATAGATTGCTCGTGTATGCACATGATCGCTTTGGCATCATGTGTACGCCCAAGTTCAACGCATTTTGGCATTACAGAATGCACGCCGGAGTGCTTGTCTCGGACTCGACGTCATGCGATGCTCGCTTGTACTTGAATTGTCAGTTGCAGTACGCCGAAATAACTGAAACATCTTTCGCATTGCACCCGCAGTTTGTTTTGATGAGCTTACTACTTTTCTGAAGTGAGGTTGAATTGAAGGAAGGAGCTCGCCAGGTCCTTGATATTCAGGAAACCTCGCCTCAAGACCAACGAAAAAGGAGGACGTATGCACGTTCGTTTGCGGATCTTTGCACTACCCATTTATGGCCAGCGCGTCGATGGGGGCGCTGGTGGCGGCGTTTTTCGCAGCGCCGCCTGGGCAGAGTTTTTTGAGTGTGGCCTGGCGGGGAGCGCTAGAATCGTCGCGCGCACTGGAACGCGAGCGGTAAGGTACCATGGAATACTTTTGTGTTTCGCGGGCATACTTAGTACACCGAAAAACAGTGATATCTAATAGAAAGTTAGGAACCGTTTAATAGGAGCGTGTTTGAAAACCGATGTATACAACTTTCTTGCCCCACCGAGGTGGTCAAGTGGCTAAGGCACTTGGCTGCTGACTCGCAGGTCAGGGGATAGAATCCCGGCTGCTGCGGCTGCATTTTCGATGGAGGTGAAAATGCTGTAGGACCGTGTGGTCAGATTCTGGTGCACGTTAAAGAACCTCAGGTGGCCGAAATTTGCGGAGCCTTCGACTAGGGCGCCTCTCATATTCATATGGTGGTTTTGGAATGTTAAACTCCACATACTATTGTTAATATTATTATTATCATTCTACAACTTTCTTATTGGTGTTTTCTACTCAGCTTCGTTGATTTAAAAGTTACTTAAAGGAGCACTGACATCAACTTTACTCATGTCAAGATTTTTGCATCAACGAGTAGCTGTCGACCCCCTAGTAGTGATTCACGACCTAAAACGCAATTGAGTGACCAATGAGTGTCTGTAATATTGATTATTAAATTCGCTATCGAATGTGGTTCAAAATGGGTAGAAATCCCACCAAATTGTAGTGCTGGCAGCGTACCTTGCGGCTTCGTGCAGAAGACGGAAGCGCAAAAAACATGTCGTGAAGCAGGAAGAGCAGAAGAGACGAAAGAACAGCGTCAACTACCAATTGTTTAATGACGGTCTAGGAATCGCACAGGAAACAATACAAAACCGCGCATGCGTGCACGGCCAAGAAACATCGCATAGCGTCATAATCAAGACACTAAGTTATCCAAAAACTGCATTTCTGTTGAGTACAACACAATCGATGTATCACTGATACAATCGGGCCCTTTCTTTTTGATAAAATAGGCTTCCAAGAGCTCTGTAGCTGTTTGTTTTTTGCTCCTACCAAGAATCACCGTTTTCTCAAACAATGGCACACATCCGCAGGCTTTACAGTGCGCTGGAAGATGCGCATGATCACTTTTATCTAAACTATTGGCATGCTCCCTCAGTCTGTCATTAATGCAACGCCCCGTTTGACCGATATAGAACTTGCCACAGCCTAGGGGAGTCCCATATACCACGCCTTGTGCGCAGCGCCTAAACAGTCTTGTGTGCTGCTTCTGGCAGCTCCTTTGCTCATCGCATGTGATACGCGGGCACAATTGAGCAAGTTTTTTGGGAGCTGAAAAGACGACCGGAACACCATAACGGGAAGCCACCTTCTTGAGGTTATGGCTCACTTGGTGTATATACGGGACCACCTCCGGCTTAACCCGCTGACTATCCATCGGGCGCGCATTAGCTACTCCGCCTTTCACCCTCTGCAGCAGGGATTCCACCACGGAACTAACTACGGACTGAGGGTAGCCGGCCTTGGAAAGTCTTTGAAGTTGATGCATAAATCTAGCTTGCATAACATGCTCACACGATCTGCGTAGTGCCAACTCTAAGCAAAGTAGAGTGATTCCGTGTTTCACAGTCTTTGAATGCGCTGAATCCTAAAGTAACAACTCCTTCTCACTCCGAGGGAGGTACGCACAGCATACGTGACCAGCCGAAATTGTCAGGTTAAGGTCCAAAAACTGCAAAGAGCTATCGTCCGGAAGTTCATTAGTGAACGTGAGCCCCTTAGCATTTGCTCTAAAAACATCTAATACCTGCTCAACCATCACAGGGAAAGAAAAAGGGCATCTATTGTAAAAAAAACTAAAAAAATCATCTACATATCTAAATACTTTAAGAACATTTGGATGAGATGAAGTAAAAACACTTTGTAGTGCGTGGTCAAAGGATGATAAAAAAGTCACATAAAATTGGTGCTACTCGTGACCCAATGCAAATGCCCTTCCTCTGTAAAAACATGCCATGTTCAAAAGAAACGAAAGTGTGGTTGAGATATGCTTCTATGAGGGTAACAAAATTAGCAGACGACATCTCCATTTTAGACACAATTCTGGCTTCGCCACTATCTTCTATACACTGCTTAACTGCCCGAAGTAGCTCCGGATGGGGAACCGAGTAAAAAAGGCACATCTACGGAAAAAAGGTTGCCTATTTCATGGTTTCCGTGGAAAAACCCAAATACTTCATGAGAATTTCACGAAGTCAAATTCAACGAAGTCAACCCACTGACTGCGTTGAGGTTCGTGGCTTGGAAAGGCATGAAACACCACGCGCTTTCCGCCTTTTCTGCGCCTCGACGTGCAGGTCCTCACTGCGCAGCGGTGCCCCGACATTCTGGCACGTATTGTTGCTCTGAATGATCGTACTCACACCCAGCGGAGCACAACGCGAATTAGTCGATGCGACACGATGAATCGCAGGCACGCTTCAACACAGCAAGGGTGGTATCAGGGAGAGCATGCCTGGGAGTCGGCTCCAAACGAACTCAGAGATCGTCGACGTCATCGTTACTAGCGTATCGTCACTCAGGGTGGTATTTGTGGAATGTATCACACCAAAAACGTAGCACTAGTGTCGATGTCGCAGGGCAGTCTATTTTTTGTTTTTTCTCCTTAGCGTTTCTAGCTGTTTGATGTCAAAATAAAATAACTTCGACGCGACGGACGCCATTCAAATTCGGCCAAGAAGATTTTTGCATACCAAGTCATCGAATGATGCGCACATCTCGGTCTTGAAATCTGATGTCAGTGCTCCTTTAATTAAAGTGGTATAATTAAGAATTATTAAATACAGAAAAAACAGTGTAACATACTTCAGGCAATAGCAACATGATTTTAGTCGCGTCGTCATTGAGTACGCTAACATATTTTTAAACTCTCCCCACCCTGGTGGTCTAGTAGCTAAGGTACTCGGCTGCTGACCCGCAGGTCAAAGTATCAAATTGCTGCTGCGGCGGCTGCATTTCCAATGGAGGCGGAAATGCTGTAGGCCCGTGTGCTCAGATTCGGGTGCACGTTAAAGAACCCCAGGTGGTCGAAATTTCCGGAGCCCTCCACTACGGCGTCTTTCATAATCATGTCGTGGTTTTGGGTCGTTGAACCCAACATATCAAACAATTTATTTTTAAACTCTGGTTAAAGATAGCTGGGTCACCCTGTGAAACATAGAAGCAAATGCGAATGCACGTTATTGTTTGCTTAAAAATTTCTTGTCTGCAACAAACTTTCTTTCGTTTGAATGAAATGTCTGACAGTATCTCAAAGGTTCGTATTTCTCGGACAAGGTATATCTGTATTGGGATTGCTTCAGCTGCTTAACATGGCAGCTCTTTAAATATCCAGTGTGCTGTCAGCGGTTTTGGCTTGTCACTTCGGTAAGTGATGGGAGTCACAAAAGAACTTCCTTAAAAAGGCTCTGAATGATGGTCCATATGCCGAGGTCGAGATTTGCCTTGTCCGCAAACGTACTACCATTTGCGCAATTGTAGTTAACATGGTAGATGAACAGCAGCCGCAACTTTTGCAGCGCCACCTTTTGTAATGCATAATGTATATGTACACGACTGCAAATTAGGGGTGTGCCATTAGTCCGGTTTCGAATGAAATAATACATAATCGAATATTTGAATTCCACGTTCGAATAGCTGCATAGTATTCAAAGTTTCGAATAAATCGGCAACGCGAGATAGGCCATGCAGCTTCGTTAATGTGGGGTGGCTAAAACTAACGCTAAAATAACTACAGTAGGTTTCATTAACACTTTCATAGATATCCTGATTAAAAACGAGCACTTGTTAGGTTAAAGGAAGTTATGTACTTTCCACACATAAAAAAAAGACGCACGAAAAAACAGTCAAGCTGCGCACAACTTGGCTTCCGCAACGAAAGCTCGCACTTTAGTTTGGTCGCGTACGGCACAACCACCGTAAAACGTCCCGACTTTGGTTCCTGACTCTCTCGGAGATTGGCTTCTTACGTAAAATGAAAATCACGCTGTGCAGTCGTCAATGCTGCACCGCACCCCTCGTTCAGAAACTCACATGGTTCTGGCATGCAGTTCAAACGCTGATGCGAACTGGCGTCCGAAGATTTTTGGGCCCGAAGCGCTCAAGACAAGGAAGCACAAAACTACCATTGCCAGATTTTTACGCGTCCATAAGAAAAAAAAATAGCTACCCAACCCCCTCTATTAGCCATAGGAGATTAGGAGTGCCACTATGCATCAGCATACATTTTTGCTTATAAAATCTTAAAGAAAGAAAACACTCCCCAACACGCACGTATTAAAGGTGTTTTTTTTTTATTTGTCTCGTCGGCCCCGCCACGGTGGTCTAGTGGCTAAGGTACTCGGCTGCTGACCCGCAGGTCGCGGGATCAAATCCCGGCTGTGGCGGCTGCATTTCCGATGGAGGCGGAAATGTTGTAGGCCCGTGTACTCAGATTTGGGTGCACGTTAAAGAACCCCAGGTGGTCAAAATTTCCGGAGCCCTCCACTACGGCGTCTCTCATAATCATATGGTGGTTTTGGGACGTTAAACCCCACAAATCAATCAATTTGTCTCGTCGTAACTTTCTTTGAATTTTCTATAAAACCTTCTGTATTCAATAGTTTTGGCCCCTATTCTGCACTACTTCATTCATGATGAAGTATCACGATTCGCAAACCCCTACACTATTAATCTGATCCTGATTAAATGCTGGTATATATCTAAAAAACCAGACTAAAAAGGTGTGGTTTTCTGGCTATATCAAACACTCTATGCGGAACCTGATCAAGTGGCTACTTGAAATTGCAAGGACTTCACACCTGCGAGTTCGTTGGTAACATACTAAGCAATTTTCTTTTAGGAGATGAGATGGGCACCACAAAAACGTCTGACACGCAGCGTATAACTATATTTTTCACGTGACGTCACACCAACGTCAGCTGGTGGTATCCGCCATGTTGGAGAACTGTGACAGACACGGGCGAGCATTCCCAATCATGCGCGTGAGAGTTCAATCGCTGTCTGCGTGCATGGTAAGCGTTCAATTTGCGATCTATCACGTGTTTAATTGATGTCGATAGCCTGTCAAGTGGGTGGAATTCGGCCAGCACCCTCTGAAAATTCTTCAGGCCTCGTCACATCCTCCTTTCCCCGCGTGCTACGTGACGCCAAGTGTCCGACAGCCACCCCTTTTTTTATGGATTGATTAATCATCATCATCATCATCATCATCATCATCATCATCATCGTCATCATCATCATCATCATCATCATCATCATCATCAGCCTGACTACGTCCACTGCAGGACAAAGGCCTCTCCCATGTTCCGCCAGTTAACCCGGTCCTGTGCTTGTTGCTGCCAATTCATACCAGCAAACTTCTTATTCTCATCTGCCCACCTAACCTTCTGTCTCCCCCTAACTCGCTTGCCTTCTCTGGAAATCCAGTTAGTTACCTTTAATGACCAGCGGTTATCCTGTCTACACGCTACATGCCCGGCCCATGTCCATTTTCTCTTCTTGATTTCAACCATGATATCCTTAACCCCCGTTTGTTCCCTAATCCACTTTGCTCTCTTCTTGTCTCTTAGGGTTACACCTACCATTTTTCTCTCCGTTGCTCGCTGCGTCGTCCTCAATTTAAGCTCAACCCTCTTTGAAAGTGTCCAGGTTTCTGCTCCGTAGCTAAGTACCGGCAAGATACAGCTGTTATATACCTTCCTCTTAAGGGATAGTGACAATCTACCTGTCATAATTTGAGAGGGCTTGCCAAATATGCTCCACCCCATTCTTATTCTTCTAGTTACTTCAATCTCGTGGTTCGGCTCTGCGGTTATTACCTGCCCTAAGTAGACATTGTCTTTTACAACTTGAAGATTGATTAATATGAAGGGTTTAACGTCCCCAAACTGCCACATGATTATGAGAGACACTGTAGTGGAGGGCTCCGGCAATTTTGATCACCTGAAGTTCTTTAACGTGCCCCCAAATATGAGCACACGGGCTTACAGCATTTACGCCTCCATCGGAAATGCAGCCGCCACAGCCGGGATTTGATGCCGTGACCTGCAGGTCAACAGCTGAGTACCTTAGCCACAAGACCACCGCGGCGGGGCAATGCTTTTTTCTTTCTTTTGTCCCACGTGCAGAAAAAAGCGTGGCTTCGAGCTATCCCATTGATTTGTGGGGTTTAACGTCCCAAAACCACCATTTGATTATGAGAGACGCCGTAGTGGAGGGCTCCGGAAATTTTGACCACCTGGGGTTCTTTAACGTGCACCCAAATCTGAGTACACGGGCCTACAACATTTCCACCTCCATCGGAAATGCAGCCGCCACAGCCGGGATTTGATCCCGCGACCTGCGGTCGAGCTATCCCACGCAAGGATTTCACGCCAACAGTGCATTAGAAGGTAAAGAATCGTAACACATTGCTTTATCGAGCACGATAATCGTCGTTCTTAGCTGCAACAGCTGTAATAATGAGAATACTTCAACACAATGACGAAGAAGCGTGCATTTCTCGTGAAAATTCACTGAGAAATGGGGTGCATTTGTAAATGAACATTGCTAAGAACGATATTATTCTTGATTGATTGATATGTGGGGTGTAACGTCCCAAAATGAATATTCTTTTCATAGTATAGTTAAAATAACTTTTATTTTGCTTTTACTGCCATAAACTACGCCTGGTTTGGTATACGTGTTTTGTTTTCTGCATGTTGATGCGTTATACCATCCTCCGATGCCATGCGTAATATGTAGGAAGTTATTGCGACAATAAAAATGGCATTCTCATGTTGCGATACAAGAAATCAACATAAATGGCCAAAAATAAAATTTAATTTCACGTCTTAAAGATGTAGAAACCGCTTGGAAGGTGGTTTCAAGCGTATCACTGTAGAATTCTTCTTTCTTTTTTTGAATACATTCATGCGTATACCACAGGCTGGTAAATATGAAGGAACAGCTATTCGCAGGTTATATTTACGCGTAGTGTGTTTAATTGATTGATTGATTATTTATATGGGGGGGTTTAACGTCCCAAAACCACCATATGATTATGAGAGACACCATATATATTGGAGGGCTCCAGAAACTCGACCACCTGGGGTTATTTAGCATTCACCCAAACCTGAGCGCACGGACCTACAGCATTTTCGCCTCCATTTAACCCATGCGTTTCATTTGTAGTGCTTTTATAACAGTCGCCATTTCTTTGAACATGCAGGTTTAATGCTTATCTGGTGTCGTATGGTTTCTTCTTATGGGAATGAAGCATTTATATACGTGCAGAATGCTTCAAGTGTTCCTGGGAAAGCTTCTCGAAAACATGACATAATATCACACTCTTACAACAGCAGCAGAAGCGAGCGCGACGCTCCGAAATACATGAACGCTGCACCCCTGCAGAAGCATAGGGTGACGTCACGTAACCATCGTAAAGGCGTTAGCAATCTAGGGGATGTTGATCATACCTATCACATTTTGCCGGGCTGGTGGGTTCAACGTGTGCACGTTACGAAGCATGTGCGCCGGTACCTACACGATGACAGACGTAGATCTGCAGTGTATACCGGTTACGACTCGTACCGACCTTAATCTATCTGCTTGTGTCGACGAACCATGTATCATTTAGTCATATGAAATCATGCAAGTCACTTCAGGCTGGTAACTAGTTTACTTGTGGCTTTGTGAATGGCGTGAAAGCGATGCGGGTACACCCTCCAAGCGTGGCATCGTGTTGAGCATGGTATAAGGTTATGAATATTTCTAAAATATAGTAGCAAATAATTACCCCTGTATTACGGTTACGAATAAGGCACTCACTCGCACTTGTTTTTTAGCCACGTTCATTATGGCATCGTGCTTTCCTCAGTTCTCACAGTTCTAAATGCTACCAGCCGTTGATTACGACGCAAAATGCCGCAATTCGCTATTCATTTGCCTAAAGTCCATTTTCTGGGACTGACTAAGTGTAAGTCTTTTGATTTCAGTTTTTTTTTCTAACCAGGGACCGCAATATATCGTATAAATGTACTGGTTACCTGTAAGCCTTTTCATTTCAGCGGTTTTCTAACCAGGGGCCGCGCTCTACCAACTGCTGCCACCTTCGGAATTCGGTATAGAGCCCAATTCCCGGCAAGAGGTCTATTTTCTGTGCGGCTTGCTCCTCGCAATTCACGCGGCCATTCCACAACGTGAAATATTGAACCTTCACACGCAACCAGCGACAACACACCACTAAGTGTTCACGATTCCATGCTTCGGCTCTTACGTCCGTGAAAACGATGAATGAAGCGTCGCCAGCAACGACCACTATTCACGCTGTTGCCACTTAGAGCTCCGATTATCTGGGGATTACTAACATGTCCTCTCTGTTATGACCCTCTATGAGTGTTGACTGTATTACTAAATAAATAAATAAATAAATAAATAAATAAATAAATAAATAGGAATTCGGGCGGCATCAAAAAAGAAACACTCAAGTTAAGGTAAAAAAAAGGGGGGGGGGGCTGTTCCGTATTGATCAATCACCGTTGATAAGCATAGAAACACCATGCACGCAACACCTCTAATGGCTATCAAAATTAAACATGAAGTATCGCGAACTCATCTGTCAAAAAGGCCCTGCAAAACATTTTTCAGTGTGGTCAGAAAGCGATGCCAATCGGTAGTCGATGCTCCTGAAAACTCGCGAGCCGAACACCATAACGCCGCACACCGCCTGGAATTCAGCATTATTTCTCGAAGTCTGCTGCAAATTGTTCTTTCTTCTTTCTACAAATGGTGCCTTATACCCAAATGAGCGTGCTATATACTAGAATTTGCCGCAATTGGCTCATTGAGCATTGTGTCCTGCATAGTTACTGTGACCGCCGCAGGAGGCTACCACGTGCCCACGCGTGCACTCGCAATCGCAGTCAAAGTAAACCACGCGTTCGAAAAAGAAAAGTCACAGTTTTGCCGCAAAGGCGAAGCAATGAACGCGATAGTTACGAATTGGAAGGTCACGCGCAGAATGGCAAGCAGATCGAAACGTTCCTCGCGTTTCTGACGCACAAACAACACACGAAACGTACTCGATCACAGGTTCAGATGAACGCAAATAAGCGGCTCAGTTGTTACTTCGCTGTGTCTGAAAAGCGTGCTCTTTTCGCAAATGGAGACTGTGCAATGATTACAGTGACCTTTGTACGCCCGGTAACTACTACAGAATTGTTCCGGTGAAAGCTTAAGGACAGCCAAGACATAAAATGTTCTCAAACACGAGGTAGGGTCGCGCGCCCTTACCTCGTGTTTGGGAACATTTTGTCTTGGCTGTCCTTAAGCTTTCACCGGAACAATTCTGTAGTAGTTACCGGGCGTACAAAGGTCACTGTAATCATTGCACAGTCTCCATTTGCGAAAAGAGCACGCTTTTCAGACACAGCGAAGTAACAACTGAGCCGCTTATTTGCGTTCATCGGAACCTGTGAGTACGTTTCGTGTGTGGGTTGTGTGTCAGAAACGCGGGGACGCGAATGTGCGTTCAGGTGCTTTACGGCCACCCACTCCTCTCCGCGAGGCAAAGTATGCGTGGGAAAACGAAGGCGCGCGCCACCTCGCGTTCATTGCGCCACCTTGCTGGCAATGCTAAAAACACGATAATCTCCCCCCCCCCCCCCACCCCCCGATATGCTAATCAACAGCAGTAAGTGTTAGATATAAAAAAGTTGGTCCCGAATCTGCATGTTACACGCCAAATGTCGTCGAAAGACGATAGTTTTAATTGCGTCTGGAAAGAGTGAACAAAATGTTTGTTTGATGTTCTGCGCAAGGAAATTGGTGAATGGTATTCTGGAGGCCCTGCGTTAGAGTGCCTCGAGCATGTAGCGGAGGTGAACGAGCGCATCGAGGCACTTTAGACACGAGCGCCATCTGGCAGTTATCTTCGAAACCGAAGGCGTGCGCGCCCGCGGAGAAAGGTGCGCGCCTGTCTCGGAGGTGATAAGGTGTAGAACGCAAAGCGACAGGCAGGTGCCACCACCGTGTCGTCGTAGCAAAGCGTTGAAACACTCATCTTTTTGAGCATCGCGTTGCACTGTCAGCGCCGCGTGATAAACGCTACAGTCTTTTAACTTACTTGTGTGTGACTCTGATTGATTGATATGTGGGGTTTAACGTCCCAAAACCACCATATGGTTATGAGAGACGCCGTAGTGGAGGGCTCCGGAAATTTCGACCACCTGGGGTTCTTTAACGTGCACCCAAATCTGAGCACACGGGCCTACAACATTTCCGCCTCCATCGGAAATGCAGCCGCCGCAGCCGGGATTCGAACCCGCGACCTGCGGGTCAGTTGTGTGTTACTCTTCTACTATAAAGGCGCACATACAAAACATCGACGTGCTGCTATGGTGCCTCAGATATGCGTAATAATTGCTTTTTAATTGACAATCGCACATCTATGAACGCTGAATCTTGAGCAATATTTGTGGGCGCTGTGGATGGGGTTCGCCGTTTGGTGCCATTCGAGGTACCGTTAAGGGCGGACAAATAGACAAATGTACAGACAGACAGACAGACAGACAGACAGACAGACAGACAGACAGACAGACAGACAGACAGACCAAAATTTTCCGTCGAAGGTCCCCAAGAAAGACTATCGTCTTTAATACCTTGCCGTTTGATCATTGAAGAACGTTTACCTCGGTGGCTCAGTGGTTAACGTCTCGCCCTTTTTCTGGATTTTTCGTTTCTTGTATTTTTGTATATACAGTTACGTATACATATATGGTGAGTGACGGTGACACCGGTGGCAAAATCCAGCCGAAAGTGTCCATATAATTCCTATCGCAATAAAAAAAAAACTGCTCGGGGCCATGACGCACGCGTGATGTAGACCTTTTTTTTCCATTCCGTTACCTCAGCTTATATTTCAGTGTGCTCTCCGGCATGAAAGAATATAGATAACGGAAAGCGATTACCACGTGTGACTATTCTCTAATAGAACTTTCTGATGGGCTAGTTGGTGTTGTATCTCAGACGTCACACTGTTTTTTTTTTGCGCGAACAGGTAAAAGAAAGAACTAGCCGATGGTGATTGATATGTGGGGTTTAACGTCCCAAAGCGGCCATATGAATATGAGAGACGCTGTAGTGAAGGGCTTCGGAAATTTAGACCACCTGGGGTCCTTTAACGTGCACCCGCGAAGCCAGGATTCCGACTGACGAGGGGCTAGTTCTTAGAACGTTCATTACGTGCAGCAGGAAGTTGAACCCTCACCCTCATTCCCGCTTTTCTCCTCTCACCACGAAGTTGGAGAGTTCCGTAGATCAAGAGATTAGCCGCTCAACCTATTCTTTCCCGTCGCCCCTGTAGGCCCATCTGCTCAGATCTCGGAAATCTGAGCAGACGGGTTTACAGCATTTTCACCTCCATCGAAAATGCAGCCGCCGCGACCGGGATTCAATCCCGTGACCTACGGGTCAGCAGCCAAGTACCTTAGCCACTATAAACCACCGCGGCGAAAAAAAAAAAAAAAACTAGCCGAGATGAGAAGCCCTGTGCGACCTTGTGCACTGTCTTCTTGTCTTATTGTCTACAGTTTTTTTCTATTTCTTCTTCGCGCTAAAAAAAATATGACGCCTGGGACTATTCTCTTTAACTCCACTCGAAGTTGACGAATTTGAAAAAAAAAAAAGATTGTGGCAGCTGATTCGTGAGGAAATTCTATGACTACTTAGAAAAGTGTTGCAGAGCCCCTTCTGGTAAAACAATAGAAATTGTAGTGCCTAGGGTAATTAGCCTAAAACGGCTCATTGGGACGTTTCTGAGAAAAACGAAGGATTGATGTGGTAATGTTTCTCAAAAAGCCCTTCGTAATATACTTCAGACGACTGCTCATACTTTCGTTATTTTATTGCAAACCCACTTTCGCAACTACGTCAATACTAGGCTGAATGTTTTATACTGAAGGCACACACAGATTACTACATATTCGTCCTCAATGTTACCTTTACAACCAGTGAACTCAAGTGGGATGTAAATATGTAAACAGCAGTGGAAATAACCCAGATAGTAAAAAGTAATAGTACAGCTCAACACTTACTTCGGCTGTGCGTTAAAAACGCCAGGTTGCAGCTAAAAGACGAGGAGAACAAACAAATAAAACAAAAACAACATTACATAGCTCCAGGAAATGTATGGGATGAGAAAATCTTGCAGTTATTTAGAAAGCATTTACTTTGTATTAGGATTTTAGGAGCACTTTGAAAGTAAAGATAACAAGAAGAAAAACGTTCGTTATGCCGAGATATCTTCTGTAAGGTAAATGGTAGTTCTATCTAGATCTGACATTGGTAACGCTGGTGCTGTAATCGTTACAATCTTATTTGCATTTCAGTGAACTTCATAGTGTCTAAATTGACATCCTCAAGATCTTGGGTGCGTAAAGACCACTAGAAGCAAAGCAATCTCCTTGTTTAATTTTGTAGACTACGTAAAGAAGTACCACACAAAAGAAACCTCGATGACAACACTATAACAGCTGCAGAGTTTCCGTGATAGACATTGAAATATGCAGCCCAGGAAAGTTTTTAAGAGAGCTAAGGGCAAGTCTCATGACAAAAAAAAAAAAAAACGCTGAAAGAAAAAAAAAACACCAAGGAAGTTCACAGCTAGTTGGAGACGTTCGTGTAATGACATTTGTCAGAATGGTGCGAGCACCCCCACATTACTCTGCTCCACCAGTAGATCAAGACGTGGCAATCTCATCTCCCACTCTCGATGGAGGACTTCAGCGGGAAAATGAACTATGTCACAGCCTTTAGTTTTAATATGTGGCTTATTGATGGTGTTACACATTGTGGAGCGGAGGTCAGCGAACATTTGTTGCTTTTTATAGTGCTGTTGCGGTCGATTTATCTTGTATCTTGACCATTTGTACGCTAGTGCACGACTCATACGTACCGCTTTTTCATCCGCAGAAAAAGATTTTCGCCCACATGACCAGTTGTAATTAGCGCAATGCTGAGTGACTCGCGTCCTACCTAAGTCTACGTAATCTCGAGGTATTTCTCTTTACCACGCTTCCAAGGGGCACATTTAGTGTTAAAATGGCGTTGCATTTCGGTGAACTCTTTATGATAGCTTCTGAAGTTTCCTCGTAACATAGATAGAACCTACTAATTAAAACACTAGACGATTTGCTCTTTTTATATTTTTTTCAGAAAAGTGATTTTAGCTTTCAGTGATCACTTGTTTTTCTAAATTTGCGTAATAACTTGAATGATGAAGGCACCAGAAGAATTCCCTATAAGAAAATGTCCTCCTCATTCCTCCACACAATAGCGGATATTGATGCGTGGAAATATTTTTTCTTTATTTTATATACCTCTTTAAAAGTAGGCACATATTCTAGGACCACATCTGCACTCGACAATTCCGACAGCAAAAGCAAAAAAACAAAACAAAACAAAAAAACAGTCAATTGAACAACAACAACAACAACAACAATAAAACTTTACCTGCAGGAACAAACCACAGCGCTATGTAGGCTTGCAAAAGGCGCCATGGCAGGTGGTGTTCCGTTAAAAGGGGGTCCACGCAACTTTCCTCTTCACAACCTGAGAAGTGACACTCTGTGCCACTTGGTTCGGCCGTTTCACCTCAAAATACCCTTTTATGCAGTCGCGAGATGGTGCCTTCAAGAGACAGTGGGGCAGCGTTTGCTCATTTTTTGAAAACACTCTCACGAGTCAGTGGGACGTATATTTTCCTCTTTTTTTTCAGTAAACTACTACATTGACTTTGGTGAAATTTGTTTCATACTATATTTTTTGGCAGTTTATATCAATATAGCACAGGCAGTTTTCATATCACCATGTCAAAAATATAGGCGAATCTACAAAGGGTTCAGATACACGTGAATTTCTCATTACATTGGAAATACAAATACAGATACTCATTATGCAAGATAATAATACCCATACAAGCTACTCAGATTATCTGAGATAATGTTTGAGATACACGTAATTTCCATACTGCACAGCACTGATTTAGATGGAGGTGGTACGGTAAAGACCCGTGCACTGCGTGCAATGTCAGTGCTCACTAAAAAACCCCAGATATTGAAAATTTTCAGAGCCCTCTACTACGGAGTCTTTCATAATGATGTCATGCTTCTGGGACGCAAAACCCCAGATATTATTAATCAGCTACTTGCGACTCAATAGCTCGGGGTCACGTGATCTGAACAGGAACGCCACGCATGACGTCACAGCACCACAGTAAAATTTGAAAGAAAGGCAAAATTCTGCCTGGCGCTTCTTGAGCGTCGACAGTTTGCCCGTGTCCGCAGGTGGGGACAGAAACTTATACCAAGCGTCTTCGTGAATCTCACTGTTTTTCCAGCATTACGACAGTGACGTTCCTTTCTACTAATGACGTCATGGATGATACTTCTGCACGTCGCGCAAATTCGAGTGGTTGAAGTGCAAATACACTCTGCTGTTCTACACTGTACACGACTTTATAAACCTTTTCAGCTGCATTCGCAAAAAATACGCGCTGCCGTGCCGTATAGAGCCGCTATGCAACAAACAAAATTTCGCGCATGAAAACAACGAAGTTTCACGCGTTCAAAGGCATGTTTTTTGTTCGATGGGCTTCTCAAAAGCGACATTTGATGTATTATCGCACTCAGTATGAACTACACCACGCGAGCGCGAGGCCGAGCGCACTGTAAGGCTTTAGAGTGGCACCGATCGTGGCATATTTTCGAGTTATCGGGAGAGAGTTTGGCTGTTCCTGCAGAAACGAGTCACGAATACCCCCCCCCCCCTTTTATACTCTAAATTATTATTTTCGAAGCTGATATCATCACAAAGCAAAACGAGGGTATAGCTCGATTTCTTTCTTTCACCCTAGAAGTCATCGTTTTCGAAGCTTATTCCCCATCACAAGCTTATCGCCCCAGCGGAAAACGAGGCTGAGCGTGAAAGCAAGTGTAGGCGATGTGCACTCGCAGAGAGAACCAAAACACTCCGCTGATTACACGACAAGATGTCACAATCAGCGCAACTGCACCACTTTACGTTGCACTTGGCACGCGTTCCCGTTGTGTAGCTCATATTCACCTTGATAGTATGTGTGATGTACGACTTACCGGTCGCGCGAAAAATGCGTGAAACTGAAAAACTTATACCCAAAAGTAAAGCAACCGAAGCCGGTAGACCGACATGTACGCATTGCAAATAGCGACTCAGTGATCATTATCAACAACCAAGTTAGCAAACCTCCCGAACAATTAGAAGTCACATAAAGAATGTCCTTCTTTTTTCACTGCATTGCTACAAGGAAATAAAAAGTGTAAGAATTAGTTACCGGCACACCACTTTTTCATTCTTCATTTTTTTGTGTATTCATGCACACATTTAAATTCACTCGTACGCTTATTTCCAGTTTGCCGGATACAGCGGCCGAGATTTGAAAAACGACGTTCTTGGTGCCCATTTGTGTCTCCTTCTGTAGCCGCGAATCATGCGTGGCACAAGGTAAAAAAAATAAAGGAACAAGAGACGAAAGGGAAAAAGAGCGGCAGTAGATGGAAAGACGACGAAAAAAAAAAGCCTAGTCATAATTATTTCTGAGACGACCAAATTACGCAATTACTTTTGGTGATTTCCAGTGGTGATTTTATGTTTTTATGTTAAAAAAACAGAAGGCATAAAGTAACCACGGGGAGGGGACGGCAGAAGAAGTAATCGCTTCCAGTATTAGGGACTCTGGAGCGGACGCCCATATATCTTCTCTTCGAAACGATTTTGTCACTTCGTGGCTCTTGCGTTGATTAATGTTTGACCTAATAAAGAATGAATCTTTTTTCCCAACAGAGCCAGCTCGAAACGAACTAGAACACTTGACACGTCTACGAGTATTTGCTATGTAACGACCGGCTATCACAGGTCTCGGGTCGCCCGGACTTTATGCAATCTTAAGTTGATCAATGAGGATTTTGAAAGCACTGTACAGTATGTGTGTACCCTTCAGTACACGAGTTCTCTACTCGTTTACCCCGAGGAGAGTCTTTGCGAAATTGACCACCACCTCTTCGGGACTGTTGCATTTTTCACTGCGCACTTACTGTGGCTGGACATTGTATATTGAGTGCACGTTTACGATCGGATCATTAGCATCCTAATCTCAAGCGGGCATTCTGTTGCTACAACGCTCATATTACCGAGTAATATCCGAATGCGCTGGAAAGCGTCAAGTTTCTGAAGATGCCTGGGTTGCATGAGTGGCGTACGTATAGACACACGTATCGATGAAATCGCACAGCAAACCAACGGAATTGAACGCGCTCTCACTAATTTCAAAATTAAAGATCCAAGCAAGTAACGTCACGTCTCCTGTTTTTTGCGCACCTTCTGCCTAGAGTACTGGTCACTCTTGAAGGAGAGTTGTCAAAAAACGATGCCTTTCTGTGAGCCTTCTTAAAGTGTAATTTAAGGACACCACTCGAGACACTGTGCTTGTCCCTTTGTAACTATGTGAAAATAGGCACCATCTCCCACTAAAGGGAACCATGTGTAGATGCGAAGCAGCGGGCGCTAACGATTACACTGGCGGTGGCGTTGACGCTGGCGTTAATCATGGCGTTGCGCAGGAGAGAAACCCAGGGAGGCACAAAGCACCCAGTGATGGACCGATGTTTCCTACTGGAACATGCCAATCGCTGCTGATGGGCAATGAGAGACACCAGATTCCAATTGGACACGGAGACTCGCAGTCTGCTTTTAGTGAAGCTGCACGCAGCGAATTTTTATTGTTGAACACAACGCGCAGGCAAAATCTCCCACCGGCACTACCTTGGAGGTTAAAATTTAGTGCTTATATATACGGGGTGGACAGGGAACGGTTGTGCAGCGCGATCAGGTTTTTTCAATGAAGAAACTCGCTAGTAGACACTGCCTGCGTTGGCGTTGCGAGGCGAGAGAGGGGGGGGGGGGGGCGTAGGAAAAGAGAAAGAGCGAGAGGAAGGAAACGCACATGCGCAATGGGGCTATAAACACCATGGGGAGGGATCTATAAAGGAGAGAGAGGGAGAGCGAGTGAAGTAGGCATGCATATCCTGCGTACATTGGCGTTTCGAAGTGAGAGAGGGCGGAGCGTATGGAAGGAGAGAGAAGGGTAGGGATCACGCATGCGCAGTGGAGTGCGGACGCCACAGGATCAAGCTGGCTCATAAGATGCTGCGCATCTAAATGTCTTCTGTTCATGGGGTGGAATTGCTCATACACACATACACAACGCATGTACGCACTACTACTAAAGCCCCGCACACGTCGTGGAAAGGTAATCGACTTCATTTTTCTGGTTCGTCGTAGAACTGCTTACCCCGTTTATTTGTCCGACTCGGTATAACAGTGGCTACGGTGCTAGGCTGCTGACCGAAAGGTCGCGGGTTGGGTGGCAAAATGCATGGCGGAGACCCGTGAAATATGCCGTATCAGTGCACGTTAATAATACCAGTTGGTCCAAATTTCTGAAGCCCTCCACTACGGTGTGCCTCATAGTCATATTATGGTTTTGGGATATTGAACCCTAGATATTGTCACGGGTATAGAAAGGTACCTCAGACACGGGTGCAAAAACGACGCAGACGAAATGAAGACGACGATTTTGTTGTGGGGTTGTGTTTGAACTGCCCTCTTGTCCTGCATCCTTGCATACAGTGTGCAGTGTTAGACCACCCGGCGTTCACTTATTAAATACTCCCCGTTACATATTTTTGGTGGAGGTGCGGGTAACATTCCGACTCTGGATCTCCGTAGCGGACGCCAGATTCGTCCAGCCATGATGCATGAAGGCAGTGCGCCGTCCGTCCAGTCTATGCCTGCTCCGTCACCTGTGATCCCTTCCCATCTTCTCGATCCAAGTACATTTTGCGGCACCGACACAACTGACGTTGACGAGTGGCTCACCTTATACGAGCGCGTCAGCAAGCAATACAGGTGGGATGAGACGCTTATGCTGGCCAACATCATCTTTTACCTGCGAGGTACTGCACGCGCCTGGTACGAGACGCACGAGGACGACCTGACGAGTTGAGACGTGTGCAAGCAGAAGCTCCGTGACTTGTTCGGCCAGTCAGTTGCTCGACAAATGGCAGCCAGGCAGGGACTCGCGTCACGAGTTAAATCTTCCACCGAGTCGTACGTCACCTATATCCAAGACGTGCTCGCCTTGTCTCGGAAGGCCGACAAGGACATGACCAAACTAGACAATGTCAGCAATGTGTTGAAAGGCATAGCCGACGATGCCTTCAACATTCTGATATGCAAGAACTGTACTACCATTGACTCAATTGTCAGTGAATGTCGGCGGTTCAAACAAGCCAAAAGCAGGAGAATCACGCAACGTTTTTCCCGACTCCCGAACACCAGTGCGACTTATTCCTGCGAGGATCCTGTGGCGCCACGTCCATTCGTGAATCCTCCAAACATCACAAGAATTGTCCGCAAGGAGCTTGAAGCCATGGCTCCTTACGCTTATCAACCCCCTGTGCCTGACAACTCGCCCCAATATCTCTTATTCAGGCTGTTGTGCGACAAGAGTTTGCCAACATGAGCGTCTTAGTTCCCCAAAGCTCCACCACACACCGCAGCCCATAAATCCCTATGCTCACTACCACGCCACCCCACTTGTTGCTGCTGCCGTGTCGGTCCCACGGTTCTCATCACGCGGCCGAAATCCATCTGAGTGGCGCACACAAGAAGATCGACCGATATGCTTCTCTTGCCATCACGTTGGCTACATTTCCCGCCACTGCCGCAACAGATGGCCTTTCCGGCAACGTTTTCTAGACGACCACCGACACAATTGTGGGCAGTATTCACCACCTCGTTTTTCCGATGGCCGCCTTCAGGACCTGCCACCTAGCCGTTCTACGCAACGCTTCGAACTATCCTACGCCGGTGTCCTCGCCCAGGGAACCCGGTCCAGCCGCTCGCCATCGCCTCAGGGTTGCCAGCCCCACTGCTATCAACGCCATCGCTCCCCGTCACCGGCGTATTCTGGGCAGTTCTCGGGAAACTAACAGATGCAGCTCCTGGAGGTGGCACTGCATTCACAAGTCGGACCGAAAAACCTCTGCCGACCACTAATTCCATAAGAAATTCACTTGGTGTTATTATCGATGGCCTGAACGTTACAGCTCTAATAGACACTGGTGCCCACATACCCGTTATGAGTTCACGTCTTCGATCCCGCCTGAAAAAAGTTCTTACCCCTGCCATGTCTTCGACTGTGCGAGTAGCCGACGGCAGCCGTACGTCACTTTTTGGTATGTGCACTGCACGCGTCACTGTTGCCGGCCTTCACACTACAGTCCTCTTCGCTGTTCTAGACGCTTGCCCACACGACATGATTCTCGGCATTGACTTCTGGACCACGCATTCAGCCCTCATTGATTGTTCAACCGGCACTTTACAGCTAGAGTTGCCTTTGTACTCTGATGTCCCTCCTGCAGCTCGCACACGGCTACGGTCGATGGAGTGTCTACGATTACCGCCTCAGGCCGCTGTGTACCTTTATATGTCGCCGTTCTCACCTGTTCCTGATGGCGACTACTTGTCAGCCCCCCTCATTGACCTTACCCTTTCCCGGAACATCATACTTCCTCATAATATAGTGAAGATTAGCGACAACAAGACGCTTTTCCCTGTCCTCAACTTCTGCGGGTCAACCCAGGTCATTCCTCAAGGTATTGCCTTAGCAGAACTCTCCACTCTGGAGAAATGTACAATTTCATCTCTTACTTCTGACATCAAGACCGTAGCCGAACCTGTTGCAGTCACACAAAATAGAGTTTTACTAGACAAAATGATATCAAACGACCTGTCGCGGTCCCAAGTTCAAGCGCTCCGTGGTCTTCTACTTTCTTACCTCGACATTTTTGATATCGACGACCGTTCTTTGGGCCACATGAGCATCGTAGCCCACCGCATCGACACTGGCGACGCCAGTCCCCTTCATAAGCGTCCTTACCGTGTGTCTCATTCAGAGCGCCAAATAATCCAGAAGGAGGTAGAGAAAATGCTCGACAAAGACGTCATAGAACCTTCAACCAGTCCTTAAGCTTCACCTGTTGTGCTTGTTAAAAACAAGGACAACACCTGGCGGTTCTGCGTCGCCTATCACCATCTCAATCGAATAACCAAGAAGGATGTCTACCCTCTACCTCGAATTGATGATGCGCTTGACTGCCTTCATGGTGCCAAGTATTTCTCTTCCCTGGACCTACGATCTGGATATTGGAAAATTTCAGTCGATGACCGCGACCGCGAGAAGACGGCATTTATAACACCCGATGGGCTTTATCAATTTAATGTCATGCCTTTTAGGTTGTGCAATGCGCCAGCAACTTTTGAACGCATGATGGACTCCCTCCTTCGCAGTTTTAAATGGTCGACGTGCCTGTGCTATCCAGACGATGTCATCGTTTTCTCGCCAAACTTCGAAAGCCATCTTCCACGTCTGTCGGCCATCCTTGACGTTTTTCGCTGGGCTGGCCTCCAGCTTAACGTGTCTAAGTGCACCTTTGGGCACCGTCAGATAAAGCTATTTGGCCATTTTGTCGACGCTGCTGGTGTATGACCCGACCCTGATAAACTCCGCGCGGTGCACGAGTTTCCAGTCCCATGTTCCACGCAAGAAGTCCGCAGCTTTTTGGGACTCTGTTCGTATTTCCGCCGCTTTGTCAGCAACTTCGCGGAAATTGCTCGGCCCCTCACGGATCTCCTCAAAAAGAACGTGGCTTTTTCCTGTCGTGAAGACCAAGAACATTACTTCGAGTCGTTGATCTCTGCGCTCACATCTCCACCTGTGTTGGCTCATTTTGACCCAGCCGCTCGAACGGACATACGCACAGACGCAAGTGGCCATGGCATAGAGGCAATACTCGCACAAATGCAGAATGGTACAAACCTTGTCATATCGTACGCCAGCCGCCTACTTTCTCAGTCAGAAAGGAACTATTCAATTACTGAGCGAGAGTGCCTGGCTCTCATCTGGGCTATCGCAAAATTTCGTCCGTACCTATATGGACGCACGTTCGCAGTCATCACAGACCACCATGCGCTCTGCTGGCTGTCAACCCTTAAGGATCCCACAGGAAGACTCGGACGATGGGCATTGCGATTGAAAGAGTACATGTTCTCTGTGGTGTACAAGTCTGGTAAGCTTCACAGCAATGCCGACTGCTTATCTCGACACCGTGCTGATCCCCCTGACTCCTCTGAGTTAGAAGCTGATGCCAACATCCTAGCCATGAAAGATTTTCTGCAAATAGCCGACGAACAACGCCGATATCCATCGCTGCTATCGATGATTGACCGTCTTCAATCCGGCCATAAAGATTGTTCACTGAGCCTATTTTTCTTCAAGACAACGTTTTGTACCGCCGCAACTTACAGCCTGATGGCGCGGAACTTTTGCTCGTCGTCCCACGTCATATGCGCAAGGACATCGTGCAAGAACTTCACAACGCCCCAACTGCTAGACATTTAGGTATCTCCAGAACCTATGATTGCGTCCGCCGACGGGTGTTCTGGAAGGGCCTTTATCATTCCGTTCGCCGCTACGTTGCAGCGTGTGACCTGTGCCAGCATTGGAAGAAGCCTACGTCTCTCCCTGCCGGTCACCTTCAACCTATTGAAGTCCCAGCCGAGCCATTTCATCGTGTGGGTTTGGATTTGTTAGGTCCCTTCCCAACTTCGGCAACGGGAAACAAATGGATAGCAGTAGCTACGGATTATGCCACTCGGTATGCAATTACTCGATCGCTACCGACCAGCTGCACAACGGACGTCGCAGATTTCCTACTCTATGACATCATCATTCAGCATGGCGCTCCTTCTCACCTACTCACGGACCATGGCCGCTGCTTCCTGTCTCGTGTGGTTGCCGACCTCCTTAGATCCTGTGCTACGCGGCACAACTTTACGACTTCTTACCATCCTCAGACCAACAGACTTACTGAGCGCCTCAACCGCACACTGACGGACATGCTTGCTATGTATGTTTCTGACGACTACCCCGATTGGGATACTGCCCTTACGTTCGTAACTTTCGCCTATAACTCTTACCGTCATGAAACTGCCGGCTACTCACAATTTTATCTTCTCTTTGGCCGTGATCACTTACTACCTTTCAATACCCTGCTTGTACATGACCTTCCGTCCACCACTTCGTACGCACAAGATGCCATCTCTTGTGCTCTCATCGCACGTACAGTAGCCCGCGCCAGGTTCTCATCGTCCCAGAGACCACAGACGTCACTCTACGACAGCCGACATAGAGATGTCGATTTTTCTCCGGGCTCTCTCGTGCTACTGAGGCTGCCATCCCGTCGTGTCGGCCTGTGCGAGAAACATTTATCGCAATACGTTGGGCCTTACCGAGTTCTGCGCCAAGTCACACTTGTCACCTATGAAATTTCTCCTACTACGAACCCCACTGTTACATCCGGAAGTGACATTGTGCATGTGTCTCGCCTGAAGCCCTATCACAGTGACCCGTCCGTCTAATAACAGCAGGCACGGGGACGGTGCTTCGCCGCCCGGGGTAATGTCACGGGTATAGAAAGGTACCTCAGGCACGGGTGCAGAAACGACGCAGACGGAATGAAGACGACGATGTTGTTGTGGGGCTGTGCATGAACTGCCCTCTTCTCCTGCATCCTTGCATACTGTGTGTAGTGTTAGCCCACCCGGCGTTCACTTATTAAATACTCCCCGTTACAATACTATTATTATTTCATCTATTTGATGCATATACAATGAAAAAGCAGTAAGAGAATTCGTTCGGATCACGTAAAAGCTATCATAGCGAGTGTACGATGGATGTATACAGTGGCTCTCATTGTGATTGCATGTAGTTGCTTGAAGAAATTTTCGCGGTAAAACAGGTTCTACAAAAAGAACAAGAACTTTTTGCCCGTCACATGAAGCCAACAGAGCACGAAAAACAAGAAAAACAGATGATAACTTACTCGATTTATCAATACGAATATAGAAATGATACAGAGTGAAGTGAAAGGGAACGAAATATATTTCCAAGTATGTAATGTGAGGGCTCCTGGAAAAGTAAATCTATGGGATCACAGTCATAAGGCTGTGGAATTTGTTATAATTGATAACGTCGCCATGATTTCTAGATAAGTACGACCTCGTTGCCTTGTGCGTCAGTGGAATATTTTAAAATGTTACTGCTCTGCAGCGATGTTTGTATATCGCAGACAGTTCTCATTACACACCATAAAGAAGCGCGTTGGTCAGGTGACCTACTGTAAGATTTTAACGTGAGTGACTGGAGTGAATTGGTTCGTCAGTGCTTCGTTGGCACACGTCTTTTCTCCGTCAAGTTGCAAACAGCTTTAATGTGCCTATATCACCAGCCTATATACCGGTCGACGCTATTGAACAGTTGTAAAGGAACAAGCGTAGTGTCTCGAGTGATGTCCTTAAATTAAACTTTCAGAAGGTTCATAGGAAGACATCGCTCGTTCATTTCACAACTGTTCTTCAAAAGTGACCAGTACTCTGGGCAAAAGGTGCGCGGAAAACAGGATACATGGTGTGACTTGCTTCGGTTCTTGATTTTGAAATTAGTGAGAATGTGTTCAATTTCATCGGTTTGCTTTCCGAAGAGCGCTATGTGCAGCCCGCAGCTTAGGGATCACGACTTGTGGCAGCCGATAAAGCTGCGATAAGTCAGTTTTCGTGGATACGTACTCATTCGCACTGTGGAGACGCTCGGAAGTGAATCGTTAGACAAAACGAGTTGTATTAAAAACTCCCTGATGTCACAACATGCAACTAGACAGTTTTTTCACGCATATCTAGGCTATTCAAGAACCACAGGTTTGATGCTGAGTGTGGACGACGCGGCATATAAGATGTCATCAAGAATGCTTGCAATGAAAGCAGACCTCATACCCACATTTATCGCATGTATTTCACAGTGCCTAATGAGCACAGCTCTCATGCATTGAATGTACATTCCCATACATTTATGCGTTGTATAGGGTGTGTAAACACGAATGTCATCTTTCTCTGCTCCCTTCAAATCCGAGCTTATTAGCACAGCATGAAAGGAGTGCGACGCCATTCGCATCCTCCTTCGCACAGTCCCGCTGTCCCGGCCACAAAAGAGGGAAGAAGATTAATAGCTCCATCGTAGTGGCGCGTCCCGCTTGCAACGAGGTGGCAGAAGCAGTTAAGCCAATGGAGGTTGTCTCTCGCGCTCTGGCATCCCTTTCTAAGTGCTATTTCCCATCTTTCCACTCACACCATGGGCACACATATATTCTCAATGGTTTCATGCACTTGTGGCTGCTAAGAGGGGACCAACCTTAAGCTGCGTGCATAATGAAATCGACTGTGACTTGCGAAGCAACTGACTTTGAAAACGAATGCGAAATGCATCGGAAGTATAGTCCTTGCATGATGGCTTCATCATCAAAGAACAATGGAAGCGTCGGTCCATATTTGCCTGAAGTGTTCTGTTTTAACAGGTGCTTTATACAGGGACGTTTATGCGGATTACTGACCCAACTATATGTACGAACTATTGCAAATGAGATAACTTCACAAAGCACTCATAAGTACTTAGATTATAATTCACTGTCCAGCCATACGACAATTGGCGTGAAGTTGAAAGAACTTTGAAGCGAAGTTAGGTGGTTCAAGGATGTACACAAAAGTTATTATACAGAGGCGTTGCATGAACCATAGGACCAGTTCAGTTCTCAAAATGTTTCCTTCGAATACAAAAGGGCCTGCAAGGTCAAATCAAATGTGTTCCAGTGCCCTGGATACGGCGAGAATAGTGATCAGGAACACTTAATATAGGATGATCCTTTTGCCCTTGCGACGATGAGACAAACACAGGGCGGGTATGTGCGATCACGCCTGTCAAGGACGCACGACATGCAGAGCTTGGAAGTGTAGCCCGTCTTGCGGCCTTCGCACTCGAAGGTCGCTGGTTTAATCCATGCCAGCAGCAAGTTTTAGTTTCGTACATTTTTCGTTCTTCACACATACATTGCAATTAATACCTATATAACATTACCTATACTTTCCTTGGCATCATTGTTCGTTAGTTTTTTTAATATTATGTCTAGCAAAGAAAAATTAGCCCTTCAAATTTCACTTCTTTTCTTTTATCTGCACTTGATAATTTGAGGAACATGACGGCTGGACGCGAATCTGCAATGATGACCTCAGAGCTTGCGGGCGCTTCTGAAAAGCCTGATATAGACTGATAATAATCCGATAAGTACATGAAAGCAGTTTTTTTAAATACCGTTGTTTTTTATGCTCGTGTCCGTATACCACTCTTATGTCGCAAGAGACTCGACAGAGACAGGTTTATTTACAGAAAGGCAGAAAGATAAGCCTGAGCGATAGCCTGATCTAGCCAGCTACTCTACACTCGGGTAAATAAAGAGAAAAAAGTAATGGATGACGATGGTGAGATAGGGCGGTGAGTAAATACAATCCTTTCCAGCGGAGAAAAATATTATAGCCACGTATGTCTCAACAATCTCTACACAGAGCATTTGACAATGCTTGTTTTTTCTAGGTCGCCTAGGTTTCCGCTCTCTGTTCGCTACCAACAGACACCGAGAGCATTGAAATGGTGACACGTATACAAGTGTGGCGTTTTTTCATTTCCCAACAGCAGGTATAAAATACGCGGAAACAAAAAGAAAACGACTTCCTCCCCGCATCTTATGTACTGCACTTGCGGCGGAGAGAGGAAGAAGGGAGAGTGAAGGACACCACGGTGCGGTCGTCTCGCCTGTTGCTTCAAAGACACCAAATCGTGCAGGAGAATCAGTATTGCGAGTTGATTTTAACAAGAGACCATGCTGCACTTGATGTACACATAGTATCGCAGTGGCTACAACACGCATTAGCTGCGACCATGAATGACAAGGACATTACACGGAGGAAATCGATCGACCGGGGAGTGTGCTGCGATTCTGCTGTCGAAGACGGTTTGTGGAGGGGGAGGCAGCGGCGGCCCCGTTCGCTGTGTGTGCTTACGCGGTGGCGCGGCAATGGATGTTGAAAAGGAGGTGATGTATTGTTCGCCGCAGGAGCAGCCAGGTTCGGCGAGACGGTACCCAGCGTTGTTGCTTCTGCAGCCTGGCCGAAAAGTTGCGCCCTGGCCGTGAAGGAGGGAGGGCACGCTGCAGGGATTGTTCCTGCCGTGATGGATGGGCCGTCTGGCACAGCTGGTCCGCTCATCCTCCGCGAGACTAGCTTTGTATTACGCTCCTTAAGCGATTGTTCTCTCTCGGCTAGTCACCCAGCGTCTAGCGTGGCTCCGAGCAAACAAGAGACGCCGACTATGTATACACGGCACGCGATTGCACGCCGTTTAATGGCTGTGCGAAACAAAACAATCATGAGCTGCTCGTACGCACTGCAATATGTCGCCGTCAGCGCCTCAGCACGGGCGCCCCCCGTTGTCCCGTACATGCATTGCCGCATTTCGAAGGCATTTCACTACCAGCTGTCTGCATCCTACGGCAGAAAAAAAAATCGCATACTTGTTTGAGTCCTCCGCTAGATTACGCCGCAATTTACCTATTTCCGAGTACAAAGTGTGAGCAGAGTGGCGTTAGTGTGCTAATACTTTTTCGAAATGCTCCAGAGGGAGTGAACTTGAAAGAAGGAATACGCAGAATTTCAACTTCACAAATCAACCTGTCCTGTTCATGTTAGGTTTAAAGCACCTATCATTAAAATTGCAACACAATTGCTTAAAAGATGCTTGCCTCATTTGGATCCCAGTGTCACGTAGCTCGACTGCTCCTTCACCTGCTGTCGCTGTGTATGTGTTCACAATTAGATGCACGTTCTCTTCACTTTAAAATAGAAGATCTGAAAGGCTCGAAGTAATACCCACTGTAAGATTTAAGCATGTCCTCCGAGAAGGTAGGTAGGTAATAAACTTTATTAAGGATCCAACGAGCAATCACTGTCCCGGGCTAAGCCTCCAGGAGCCGTCGTCCGCGGAGCATCGTGCGATGTCCTCGGCGATAGCCCTGGCTCACTGGACAGCCCAGATTTGGTCCGCTACGCAACATTAATCTGCCTGGTCTCAAATATCATAGTTTAACTCTTATTGCAATAGCAATTACATGGACACTCTTGGCTGGATTTCATCGCCAGCATCATACACCGTATATGTATACGTCCTATTATATATATATATATGAAAACTCAAGAAAGAAAAAAAATCCAGCATAAACACTCCGGTGCGCGGAATCAAACGTTTGACCTCAGCGCCATTAATGCGAGGTGTTAACCACTGAGCCACCGAAGGGTACCTCCTTCAAAGATCAGACGACAAGCTATTCATATCTACCACTTACCCTTCTTGGCAGCCATATCGGGGGGGGGGGTACTATCATGTTTCCAGCATTATCAGCAAGATGGTGCAATGAGCGCGTACTTTAGCCCGCGGAAAGGAGGGGAGTGGACGATCTCTCGCACTCCTTTCCGGTGAGGAGGATCATACGTCTTGGCTGGCGTTGGGCTTGCACTGGAATGATTCTGTTGTAGTTACGGGGCGCACAAAGGTCACTGCTATCTTTGCACAGCCTCCGTTTGCGAAAAGGGCTTGCTTTTCAAACACAACGAAGTTTCAAATGAGACGCTTATTCGCGTTCATCTGTACCTGTGCGTACGTTTCGTGCGTCATTCGTGCGTCAGAAACGCGAGACACGTTTTGATCTGCTTGCCATTCTGCGTGTGACCTTCCAATTTGTTGCATTGCTTCGCCTTTGTGGCAAAGCTGTGACTTTTTCTCTATTGTAATACGCACAATGGTAAATATGATCGCGAGCTTCCAGTCTATCGGTGTGTGTTTCGTTGCATGAGGACATCAAAATACTAGACGTGCTGTTATTCATGTGAAGAAAATGATGTCACAGTGGGCGAGTAGGCTTGCATTTTACAGAATGGCGCTCAAAAACACCATCTAAATATCTGATCCACTCTAACCTCAATGCATGACTATGGAGACCGGAACTTTAAGCACGAAAAAAGAATGCTTTAGGCGCCTATAATAGGCTATAAAAACTGCCATTTTTGGTTGCATTCGGTATTTCGAAGAATTTTTTCTGCCAGGATTCTGGGTCTAATACTGAACGCAAAGGGCTCAGACTGTTGCCCGCGTGATGGCCAAGAAAGAAAACATGCTCAGATTAATCACGAGAGTCTCGACTCGCAGTGGCGGTCTCAGTGAGAGCAATCTTATGAGGGTGTGTCATACGGTCCTTTTGAGCCTCTTAAATTATCACTTCAGCGCTAAAATAGTCTCGCTCGGAGGAAGCCACAATTGATGCGATCATAAGAAAAAAACATGAAATGCATATCAGGCATTTCTGTTACCACTAGCACAGAGAAGCTTTTTGAGCTATAGGGTGCACAACACCCTCACTGAGGTGACCTAATCACAAAGAACGATGCAAAGAGTACGTCTCTTGTTTTTGATGGTAGGTAGAAACACCTTAAAGCCCGCAGAACTGGCCCCCTTGTACATCGACTAGAATGACACCATGCTGTCTCACACTATTAGGGAGACTTTTCAGGTTAGCGCTTTCCCTAGGAATGTGCATCCGCAATATAATGTGGCCAGGTGCAAAGCACGAGCCCCCTTCGTCATAGACTTTGTGCACAAAAGCCTGGATAACTACTTACGTAGATGCGGCGAAGTATTGGCGGACAGACTCATTTGTAGCTGTTGTAGCTGATCGACATGGGACGATCAACAATGCAGCTCCAGTTAGAAATGCCACGGTATAGCAGCGACCGAAGAAGATGCCATAGCGCTAGCTATGTAAGACCCCTCGCGGCCTTACATCTACACTAATTCCAGATCAGCCATCCGGGCTTTTATGTATGGTCTCATCTCAAAAAAAAAGCGGCGGCTATAATCAAGCAACCACCACCTGATACCTTTTACGTGATCATATGGTTCCCAGTGCACATGGGAATCAATGTACATCCAAGCAAACCCAACTCGAATGAACTAGTTCATGACCAAGTTCGAGGTCTGACATTCCGCGATGGTCCCGATACACTAGACTATCTGGGTTGGGAGAATAATTCCAACCAATTACTCTCTTTTCACAAAATGGGGAAACACTATAAGCTTGGGCGCAGGCAATTCTCGCTCCCGCGCCCAAATCTAACTAGACCTCAATATTCCACCCATCGAACGTTGCAAACGGGATCTTTCCCGTCGAGAGCAAGGTTCAGTCGCTTTGCTCCGGACATCGACCCACACTGACCTGAGTGCCACGAAGAGTATTGCTCGTTAGCGCACAAGCTCCGGCAATGTTTGGCGTTACAAAATGCCTCTTTTAATAAACAAAATGAACTAAGAGAAATCTCTCAGAAGCGGCGAACTGCATAAACAACTAAGGGCTGTTCAAAGGGTCCGCAAACGGGCTGATGACCATAGCCCTCCAGCCCAATTGTGGGCGCAGCCCACAACTACGGCTCCGTAGTTCCTTAGGACACAAAGTTTGTTGAATGACTGACTGACTTTTTCCACGTTCTTTCAAAACGCTCTTTGCGTGTATTTGCGAAAAACAACCCTCTACATTTTGCTTTAGCACGGCACACCCCGACCTTGGTGTGGAGTAGGTCGCAAGATTGATATGTGGGGTTAAACGTCGCGAAACCACCATATGATTATGAGAGACGCCGTAGTGGAGGGCTCCAGAAATTTCGATCACCTGGGGATTTTTAACGGGCCCCCAAATCTGAGCACACGGGCCTAGAGCATTTTTGCCTCCATCGAAAATGAAGCCGCCGCACCCGGAATTCGATCCAGTGACCGGCGGGTCAGCAGCCGAGTACCTTAGCCACTACACCACCACGGTGGGGCTGGTACTGCAGGTCGCAAGATTGATTCAGGCTTATTTCGCAGACCTTCCATACATGTGTATCTTTCTCATGTTTCCATTTTTGTAGGAACGGCAGACACACCCCGCAACAACTTCGGGCACATCATGAATTCATTGTCATTGTGAGGAGATGGCTTCAGCAAGGAAAAAAACAACAACCGCCAAATGCCATACACTGCTGACGCATATGAGCTGACGTCACGTTTAAAGGGACACTAAAGACAGCTATCAAGTCGACGTTGATTGTTGAAATAGTGGTCAAGAAAGCTCGTAGCATTTGTTTTGTGCAAAAGAAGTGCTTATTTTGAAAGGAAATCTCGTTTTAGTGGTCCGAATCGGGTTAGCGCACTTGAAATTACCGCCTCAAGCGGAACATGTCACGTTACTATTGCCGTGCACAACGTTGCCCGGCTTTACTGCGCGGTCACCAACACTAGTATAGCAGCAGAGCGAAAGCAGCGGAAGCCACAGCAGCAACAATGGCCATCGAACAATTTCCTGCCATGGCCTGCGAGATGGCAAACGTGCTTAGTTGAACAGGGCCCCGCTAGATGGCGGTACGTGTCCAGAGGCGAAAGTTGAACTTTTTAACCGCTCGCGCCATTCCCCACAATGAAGCCCGGGGGTTATTTTTTCCATGCATCAAACAGAAACAAAGAAGCAGCATTTTATTACATCTTTTGATGCACGGAAGGTGCTTTATTTAGTGCAGCTAGTTCGATTACTAGTGATTAGTTGTAGGCGGTACCTTTCACGTCATCGGGATCATTTTGCGAATGTCCTGCGCGTAGCGCATGTGTTCTCGTGCATTTACCTTAATTTCTCGGTAAGTAGGACGCTGCTGTTGACAACATTGCCGTTTTAGACGTTGTAATACATTGAGCTTCCTCTCTGACATAAATTGTTATTTCACTTTGGTGTCCCTTTAATAAATGAGCGCACCGTTCTCGTCCACACATCAGTGGTTGTACAGCATAGGAGTGCAGAGAACACGGGCTGATCGATCGTACCAAATGGGAACGGTGCGTAAATACTGACGGTGGCTTCATGCACCCCCTAGAAAAACACGTGCCCCGCTTCGGTGTCGCGTCGATACATCGATGCGGCCGAGCCTGAACCTCGGCCGCCGACCTTGTAAGCGGTGTGCGTATCGTACCTGCAGCTGAGGCTGTGTGTCACCCTATGGCAACGGGAACATCAGCCAAAGTCAGTGCCAAAATAATGGTCCTTTTTTAAAATTTTGGGGAACTGACATAATGTTCGGCAGAAGCAATATTTACCTGCGTCGTGTAGACGTGCGAGTCACTTGGTGGGCAGCATGGTGGATCGTGGGGTGGCAGCAATAATTTTCGTGAATCGCTGCACTGAGCATGTGCCAGCGACTGCAGGCGAGCTCTCTGCAGAGCGAGTGAACAGCGCGGGGGTTATTCACGAAAACGAAGGGTACGTGGCTCTTGCATTTCGACTCGTGACATTGCAAGAATACTCAATTATTTCTATATAAACACATTTTATGGAAAAGCACTGCCGCTGCAGTATCTTGAAGAATGATTGTATGCGATGCGCCTGAACATTACCACTCTCCGAGTTGCTCAAGTTCCCATTTAGTTTCGGGTCGACAGCACAGTAAGTTTGATGTCTCCGGCACACTGCAAAGATATTAACCTTGCCCGGGACATGTGACAGCTAGTAACGACAATTTTAAGAAGATATAAAAATGTCTTAAGTGGTTTGAGGTGACTTCCTGACGGCTTGGTGATAAGTGAACGGGAAGCTCTTTCTTCTCGGGTGGTTAGCTAAGGCTGGACTTGGTGCTTCTGAGCGCCGAATCTCATATAAACGTATATTCCAAACTCGAAAACAATGTAGTTAAAAGATCACAGCTAAATATAACACAGAAAAAAGTACCATTATATCCATGAAGTGGACGATGATGACCAGGCGAAGCTCCAGAGGTAAACCTGGTAAACCATGAACCCTCCGTACATTTTGTCCACTCGATTTTATTACAATGCTCCCCCTAGCGTACATCACCACACTAAATCGAACGGTCGCCTTCCACCAATGACACGCGCCACATGTGACATCATTCCTATTTTATAACATCTGACATCTTTCATCACCTACAAGTACCGCCATCTAGTTTATAACATCTTGCATCTTTTCGTCATCAGCTACAAGTACCGCCATCTAGTGAACACTTCAAAAACTAAAGGAGAGGTGGCTACATGCAAGGGACGCACAGCCCACGCCTTAAGGAGCTTCGCCCCTGAAAAAGAATGAGACACGCGTAGCTTCAACAGACAAGATAACCTGGCCAGCTACTCGACTGACCCTTAGATTTTTTTTAAAGCAATCAAGTTTAAGAAAGGAACCTTTACGTTACATGGAAACGTGAAATGTTATGTGCGCACACTATGAGATGTCGATGGAGTGTCGTCCCACTGAAGTACTAAGGCGATGTGTGCTTTTTTTTTGCAGGGAAGCAAGGCGATAAAGTGAAGAAAAAAAAGAAAACAAAAGGACTGAGGTTAATCAGAAACGTGTTCTGTTGGCCATTCTGGGGGATTGGGGAACAAAAAGGAAGAGGGAGAGTCGAGGACTCCACAGCGTTCCTCACAAAAACACCTGTAGGGAAATATGGCGCAACCGTCTATGCGAATTTCTTAAGGGGCCCCGTTGGAGCGCTGAGAATGACGGTATATATGACTGCGAGGCTTGTGTCGGCTGGTGTTGAGCAAAGCTTCGGCTCAAAAGTGAGTACAACTGCATAAATAAAGCTTCTCTGACACAAAACGTTTGTAAGCGGATCTCATTCATGCGTATTATATTGTAAAATAAATGTCCACCCACCTCGACGGCACAACGTCAAAAGAAAGAAACACACGACATAAACGGGGCAGAAAAAACGCTCGCTTTATCGTCTGCCTGCCAAGTTTAGCGGCCGTTTGTTACTACTTACGCTTCGTAAAATTGTACATCGACACAGAAGGTTCCATTGTGAAATAACACACGTTACTGTGGAGTGACAACAAATAAACAGCTTATTATGTCCTCTTTTAGTAAGAAATCAACCATTTTAACGCGAAGCAAGACGCATCTTCCAGGTATACAAATCCGAGTCAAGTTCGAAGCTCACATATTCCGGCATTCCCTTGCATACAGCAGCTCACTAGCGCCAGGTTTCCCTCTAGGTAATTTGTGGGAAACTTCACGGAGGAATTTAAAGATAGCCCATGTGTGAAAAAAGCAATGGTACAATGCGCCCCTTGCATCATTGTGGACGCATATGTGTTCCAGGGTTCGGACCCTGAGTGAGCCTATACCTAGCGGGGAAAACGGGTAACCGAAATATAAAAAAAAACTACTATTGAATGTCATGCGTTCTACCACTGCGACATTTGTGTGCTTTAGAGATTCATATGAGAGCTAGTAATATTTGTTGGTGCAGGTTGTGTCTCGATGTAATGTTTTAGTGCGCAATACATGCATATATACGTATGTACACTTTTTGTGAGCATTGGTCCGTGACCGGTGAACATAAATGGTCATAGTCATGAATTGGCAGTCACTCTCCTAATTCTTTTCTTCATTCTTTTCTGCTGCAATCCCAGAACACGTGTGTCGATTTGTCTCCATGGCGTAGTCTGCGATAACTATGATGGTTGAGAGAATGAGTACAGAGCGAGATAAAAAATAAAGAACGAAAAAAAGAGATAGAAAGAGAGAAATACTTGACAAAACAAAAAATTCTCGGTTAGGCGAGATTCTAACCAGCGTGCTCACAATCCAAAGGCGAGCATCATAGCCACTCGGCTATGAAGGCACGTGAGCAGAGCATAGCATAGCTTTGTACGGTGTGTGCCAAGGGGGCGGGGAAAAGAAGGGAACGTGAGAATGAAAGATGTGACAGTGAGGAGAGAGTAAAGCACGGCATAGAAATACATAGTAAATAACCCAGAAAGACAAAGATAGGCAGAAAGAGAGATAATAAAAAAAGCCAGAGAATTATATCGACCGAAAGATAAAGAGATAAAAAGTGGAAGTAGTAAATAGAGATAGATAGAGAAATGGAAGAAAGAGAGATATAAAAGGAACAAGAAATAGGATACAGAGAGAAAGAAACAGAAATTAACGGAAACAAAAAAAAACCGGTAAAAATAGAGAGAAGAGAGAAAACGGAAAAGAAAGACAAAGAGAAACACATTGTTTCACCCAGCTTCGCACCTATTTCAGCCTGCATGAATTTCATGTGCGTCAAATGGACTATATGTTACGGTCACCTTCATGTGTCCCATATTAAACAAGACAGTGCAGAAGTATGCAGTAATTTAGATAATTAGCAAGGAATGTTTCATAAAATATATCGGAGATCATCGAAAACAAGCATCAGTTTAATTTGCCTTCTGTCACTTTGGTTCAACAGCTTCGGCGTAAAATGCCTGCAATTTCCTACTGCTCACGGCAGTACAACGTCATCCGGATGCCTTCGTGAAAAGAAGACTGTCTGCGCGTACTAATGCCTGGGTAACCACTCGCCGCACCACCGGACAGCACCTCCCGTCCCGGCTCGGCTGCTAGTGGCCATCGAGTGACGCCGACCGTGTGCGACCTGTCACCACAGCAACCGCATGAAGCGCACATGAGCGTCACGTGACGGTCGAAACTCTGCGGCCGCGCGTGCATCAGCTCGCTGACACCGGGATCCGGACGCGGGGCTCAGCAGGTTGGCGTGACACGTCTCTGACCTGTTGCGTGCGTTCTCGCAAGGCGGGTGACTACGGCTCTTGCGATCTGCGTCGAAGTTCCTACGTCGGGCGCCACGGAGCTCCTCGAGGTTTCGGGGAGAAACGGACTGTCGCGGGCTGCTGGCCGCTGCAGAACTGGCGACACGCCGCTTTCAACCAACCGTGTGACGCCCGAGCTCGAAGGGGGAAACTTGTGCGCCATGGTCTCCTGCGAAGACGGCAACCGCTTCGTCCAGGGCTTCGACGTTCGCAACCTGGGCCGTAAGTGGACAACGCTATGACGCACTCTTGCTCTGGCATTTCCTCTGTTGCGGATTGTACCGCCTGAAAAAGTGTGTACGAAAAGTTCCTGCACAATCCCATGGCTGAAAGCGCTAAGATGATCCACGCGACATTTGACAATGAACTCGAAGGTTCCATTCGCTTTGGTCTCGTGTACGTGTGGAACTCTGAGCGCGTTAAATTTGGTGTGGGTGCCTGCTATGAGCTTAGGTAAAAAACTGCAGAACACAGACAGCAGCCAGATCAATTGGGCCGAATGGGAAAACTGACGGCTGGTGGTTATTGGGAACGAAGACGGGCAAAGCAATAGAAATATAGCAGCTGTAAGCTTGACGACTTGTAGCCTTGTCTTCAAGTTTAGTACATACCACAACAGATTCGTAACACCAATGTTCACAAGGTCCGAATACACCATTCAGTGTAATTTTGATCACGATTGCTATTAGTCTGATTACAACCTCTTTCATACTTGTGCCTTCAATGGAAAGGAACTTAGAGTTGTTGCCTCCCCTGCAAGTCCATTTTTTCACTGTTTGTGCCCGTGTTCGGTCTTTTGACTGCAAGAATTACGCAGCTGATTTATGAAAAGTTGTTTATCTATACAGGCATCGGACGGGGCAAAAGAAACAAGAAGTGCCGTCACGGCGCACATTCGTCATTGTGACTTTAAGTAGCACGCATTTAGAAGAGCACACTGTCAAGATGAACACTTATGATCTTCATATACTTTCTAATTTCGTTAGAGTCCTTGCGTATGACTATTTAACTACGTACCTTTTTGTCGACAATTTGCAGTTCAATTGAGAAAATTAGCTAAAGAGCCTCCCTAACCCTCACTACATATTACTTCAATATAATTCTAGTAATAAGAGAAGCGGAAGTGTTTGGTTCCGTATAGTAAGCCTCATGATTATGTAAGCAAGATTGAAACCATAGATATGGGCAAAACTTTAAGTTCAGTATTTTGAATGACCTTCGCTTGCTTCGTACTAAGGTGATATATGATGTGCCATGTGGTGAGTCACAGTGCAAATCACTTGAGCATTCTAGTGTAGCACCTTTCACAAAGGTACTACGCTAGATCGCTTTCTGAAAACGATCAAGCAGTGGTGAATGACAACGTTTGTGAATTTCTCTGATACTGTTTACCCAAATAGCGCATACAGAAACATTTAACAAATATATTTTATTCAAACAACGAGAGTTATTGCAGAAAGTTATTTTTTATCAAGTCGGTTTTTCAGTGGGACTGAAACCTTCCGTCTTTTCACTGTCCGAGGACTCTGCTTTCGAATATCTTGGATCATCGAGGAACAATTTTGCGACGTGTGTTATACATAGTGTACCTTGTTACTGAAAAGCAGTTTACTGACGTGTGTTGCGACGGCGGCTGTGCGATTCAAACACAATCAGAACAGAGCAGCGTTCCGGCAGATGCAGGCGACGATCAGCACAAGGCGATCGAGACGAGCCAAGATCCTAGTACCCAAGCATTTGCGATGCTGCTCGCCAACGATGCGTCTTCTTCTTGATAATATGAATGTGTCCTGTCCTTTTGACATACATACGGCACCAATTGATTTGACGTTTGTGATTGGTGATGACATTCTTTTAGAGTGAGTAAAAATGGTCTGTGCCAGTGTGCATATATGACCAACTGGTATCTGAATACTGGTAGGAGCAGACAATTAAAAAAAGGCATTGATCGAGGTTGCTGATACTGGGTTACGAACAGTGTGTTACGAATCACTGCGTTACAAATATTTCAATATCAAAGCTGGTTTGGTATTACTGAATGTATTCATGTTCCCCGTAGCAAAGCTTTCACATGACCGTAATCGCATGGATTTGAAATTGCGTACATGCATTGTAGTCATTGATCACCACTGACTACGAAATACTGTAATGCTGCAGCACGCATTATTGACCATTTTACGGATGACGTATGAGCGCTGCCATTCTCAGCTATTAAACTATTCTTTTCCTAGTTTTGTACATCACGACATGAACTTAACAAGGTCTGAAAGCACCAGGTTCTAAAAGCACAACCCAACCGTTTTCACATGAATGTGTCTATACCGTAACACTGTTTGTTTACTTGTTGAATATACAAAGCGGCAAGGCTGCAGCCCAATACGGTAACACCAAAATCCATCCTTAAGATCGGTATACAACCCCATTTTTTACAGGAAGTCGATAGCATGACAAAGAAATCAAGAAAGCATGAAGTCTTTCTACCATTGTCATTGTTTTCTTTTTTTTCTTTGCATACTTGCGTGTATCAAAACATACGGGGTATGCATGTATATGACTGATTATAGAGTTATTTATGCACAAGTAATGTCGAAAAAGTAAAAAAAAAGGCAGATCGAACGTATGATATGAATGATGCCATGCAAGACACGCGTAGGGAAGGTGACTGTGGTTGAATGATGGATGAAAGAAATTTATTAAGGGCCAATAGGTCGTGCTAGTGTACTAGCCCGTAGCGGGCCACTTCCACATTGGGACCGAAAGACCTAGCCTTCAAGCCACTTCACGGGCCTATTGGACTGCCCATAATTGTCCCTCTAATATAGTGTAATTTTTTCTTGAGCGAAACGTCACGAAATCACGTTGCACATGTACAGATGTTATAAGCACAAGTTTGTACGTTGAACAGTCGCGTATGTTTTGTAAAACCACTTGTTTACAGTTTTCTAACGATGCCAGGTAGAAAGACATCGTGTTTTCTTGATGGGTAGTCTTTATTACCGAACAAGGAGTCTTTATTACCAACACCAGAAGCAGTAAGGTCAAACGTAGTGCCTGAGCTTGCGTGAATGGTAGCCGTAGAAAGTGCTACGTAGACAAACTTAAGTGTATGGCACATAGCTATAATTCACGCTAACTCCACATGACGCCTGTATCATTGGAGTACACACGTAATGTTTATAATGTTAGATGGGCAGCACTGCAAGCACAATTGACGTTTCACCAGCATCACGCCTGCTTAGGATTTTCCCCCCAAAGAAGTTGGGAGACCGGGCGTGCCTTTGAGATAGACTACTTCAGTACCACGCATGATGCCTTGGTTCGATTACTTCCGGTACCATAAAACATATTCTTAGCTTTTGTTGGATCAACGCTGCCGATTTTGGTTTTTCTTAATGTCCCCAGGTCCATTATTTACGAAAAATGTTCATACAATGCAGAACTACTATAAAGAGCACATGCAAACCAATCATGTAACGGAAGTTATTATCGAAAGTTGCAGGCCAATGGAAAATAGCGCTGGCGCAGAAAAAGAAAACTGTTAATTACAGCATGCTCCCACTGAGCCATAAGGGCCTCATAAGGTTTAAGAAGTACCGGTTTAACGCAAACGCAACAGCTGGCTCACTAAGTATATCTGGGCATTGTCCACAATATTTGGTTGGCCATTTACAGAACTAGCTGCCACGCCGGGAACAATAGTTCTTTGTGGAGTGCGAAGCCTTTTCCCTTTGGTCGTCCTTGCAGTCTCAAGTTAGCTTACATTAATTACCTGCGTGAGAAACACGGGACAGTGTACACTTTACGTTCGAACTTTCTCGGTTTAAGAAGCCCGGAGCGCCGCAAACTGCGTCAGCTTCGACAATAACTTTTTTTATGCGTGTCCTGAAGGGTGTACGAATATCGACACGTCTCACATGTAATGACTTTGTTCGTTCTTAGTTGTTCCTCATTTACCATTATTCTTCTCGACGCGTTATCAGTGGGCTGTTCGCGCAAACACGTTATTGAAGTGGCATAGAAACCTGCGTCCATAAGAACACAATGCCCGTTTTCATTCAGGCAGGTAAATACGCCTGAAAGATAACGCTATCTCTTTCCTCGGCTCCACCTTGCACGCATTAAGCGGATATTCGACACCGCCAGAACCAACCACGCGGGAATTCTAAATCTGTGACTCACGCGCTGGTGAGAGTACATGAATATGCATGCATAGCGTGTAGTATATTGCATGAATGACACGTTGTCGGCTGAATTGCAACCTTTTTTTTTTGTCGTTGAACTGTGTTAGTTCATAACAGCTTCATAAATATATAAGAGTGCTAGTGCATGGAAACACGGGAAACACTGAGTCAGCGAATCTCTCAGCACCATTTTTTTTTCTGCATACCGTCCGCAAACGAATGAAGGAAACTCTGAGCGTCGAAGTTGTACGCACTGTGAGACATGGCGGAGCACCTATTGATTGGAACGGCTCGCATCTTATACGCCTGCTCTACAACCACGAGGTTTCGTTTTAGTTTATTTCTTGGACTATAATGACACGCTGACGTCAAACACGCTGACCACAAGACCGCTGAGAGCTATGATTGCCCTGGCATGCATTGACGATTGATAAACTAAGACCTACGGATCACCGCCTTCGTGCGTATATGATTATTTTCATTGATCCACGAAGCGGTTTGTTGCTCGGGAAACGGCAGTGGGCCCATGAGTTAGCACGTATTGTCGGACCGAGGGTTTGTGTTCTTTTTTTTTTACTGACGCCACATTTCCCGAAACAGATCGCGCGTACACAGCCGCATTCACGTCACATCATAGATCACGCGACGCGCGTCTTCGTATATTGACCGGTGTGTATAGAGGCACCATAACGAACGAAGAACGGCGGCGAAGATCGCATTACGGCGTGATGCATTTCTTTTAATGCTTCGACAACGGACAGTACGTGTAGAGCGGCACCATGTGTGCGGCAAACATGGCCCGTTTTCCTTTCCCAGAAGAGAAGCTCCTGCATGCAGCAAGACGATCGAGAAAAAGTAGCTTTCGAATCGATGCTACATGGCAGCCGACATATATTTGAATCGATTTGACGGTAGCCAAACGTTTGCGACTTTACCGCTACCTTTGTTTGTATTTTTTTCAGCGCCATATGTGGGCTGTGTCTTCGCGTGCCTTCTTTAATTGGTATCTCGTGGAGGAGCGTTTGAAATTGCAAGGCATGAGGTGTCGTATTCAGGGTATGAAATTCTTATCAGATTCATGACATCGCTTTAATCGATTATTACGCGGCTAGCAAAATAGGCACATTATGCACGTACGCAGTTTAGATGTATAGCTGTACACAGTTCGGGGACGGTGCCACTATAAATTCATCCCCTTAATGTGACATGTAGTGCCACATTGCATACAGTGGTAAACAACTTAGAGCGATCAATACTTTATTTAAAATGACCTGTTGGTTAATTCCGCGAAAAGTCATAGTGAAGTCTTTATTTTCTGGAATTTCGTGCCCCGAAGGATGTATTCAAACATTTTTACCCTCATAATTGGAGGTACAGTAATTTGAATGCGGTGGCTGTCCATTTTCTTTTAACGTGATAGTGTTAAAGAGCTCGTTTCGCAGAAATTCCGGCGTTGGCATCGTTGGTTGTGAGCGAAAAATCCCCATCTTATGCGGGACCGAAAAATTGAGAACCACGGAAAGAAATTATTAAATGATAAAAAATCCAGGACCTGAGTGTGGACCAAACCAGGGTTGCCTGGGTCTGAGTGGGGATCGATCCCGGCTCTTTCGCTTGGAAAGCCGATGTTCTACCACACGGCCACACCTCTGCTTGTGAAGTCAGTGAAAAGAACTTCCTCTGCTTGGGAACGCAGTGAAAGTAGCTTTCATTCTTAACAAACGCATGCGTCCTCTATACATGCTTCGCAATGCAACATAAAATATTGCATTAATATTGCGTGGTACAAGCGTCCATTGCCAATGGGTGTCAGATTATGTCAATATTATAATGGCTCTGTGGTCGATAGCCGGTACCCCACTACAAAAGACACACATGCGACTGCGCCTATTTCCTTAAGGCCACGTATAGTGGGTGCATCGCAAATTCGAAAATGTTTCATGCACTAAGTTTTTGAAGTACGCACTAGGAACAAGAAGTCGCTATCACGTTCAACTCCTAAAGGTGAAGCTTCAGGGTCCCCTATTTTTTTTTCTTTTGTGGTCTGTCGGTTATCAGGCCTCCTCTCGCAGCTGCTGAGTGTGACTTTGGTTTCTGTGTTGCAGAAATTTATTGCAGGTACAGCTCAGCTTTGCTTTATCTTTAGTGTTATTCTAACCTTGCATAACCTCACACACACACACACACACACACACACACACACACACACACACACACACACACACACACACACACACACACACACACACACACACACACACACACACACACACATATATATATATATATATATATATATATATATATATATATATATATATATATATATATATATATATATATATATATATATATATATATATATATATATATATATATATATATATATTCACATTTACATGGACAATGACAGTTTTCGCGAGTAGAGAATAAAGTCAAGCTAAAAGGTATGAAACATATTTCGATAAGATTGTTCCACCTTTTACGATAACGTGATGACGTGAAATTTGGTGCGTAAGGAGAAGCGGAAACTTCCATGTTCTTATAAGGCACTGCACTTGGACTCTACGTGTGTTAACCTCTAACTAAGCGCTACTCATAATATCTTTTTGTACACCTTATCACTCATATAAGAAATCATGGAACTGACAATGCCACTGGAGCTCCATCTGGCATTCCCAGCTCAGCGATTTCTTACCGCTTCAAGCATCCCTCTTCCCATGGACTTGTGTCGCGCTTCAATTGTCACTCAGACGTTATCATTTAACGTAGAACGAAGTAATCACCTGGTCATATAACAATACGGAGGCGTAGCGCTTGTAAGAGGTATCGCGTTTCAGTTTTTATTCTATATGATCAGTAACTGCTATTTCACTCTGATGGTGCACGAATGTTTGCAGCGCTCACGGTTCGCAATAAGACAGTTTAGGGCCAAGTGGTGTACGTATTTTTGTTTCTATCATCTGCCCTTCATGTTACGTTGGCATGATTGAGAGGGTTGAAAACCAACTTCAAGTAGCTATGGATCTGGCCGTTAACGGCCAGATCCATAGCCACCTGAGGTGGTTATCACGAGCACTTGCACAGACCAGTAGTAAAACTAAATGTTTTCAATTTGCATTCTAATTCATGACCACTGTCCTTACGTGCCATGCTGCATAAAAAGTGAAGCATGCAGAAGTACTAACTAACTAACTAACTAACTAACTAACTAACTAACTAACTAACTAACTAACTAACTAACTAACTAACTAACTAACTAACTAACTAACTAACTAACTAACTAACCGACTCAGTTAGTCTCAGCAGTGCTTCAGCGAGGAATCAAGGTTTCGGGATTGCTCCTCAACAGGTAGTGCAGTAACTGTCGTATTTCATATACCAGTGGGCAGGAATCCCCCTTGAAAGAATCCAGTTGTTAGCGTAAGCACTGCACGCTGCAGTAAAAAAAACAAAAACGCAGATATTTTTTTTTTCGCATTGTAGGGCCAGAAGAAAGGAGTGGTGCACCAATGTTTTTCAATAAGGTCGTGGTGCACGGATTGAAAAAAAGAAGCTAGAGCATTGAAACTGAATGTTTTTGAATACGACACCTTCATTTTTTTTTATTATCCACCTCTAAGCTCAAGTTTTCTTACACTTCCGAACGAGAAACATATGCTGTTTATATATCGCGGGACTGTATACTTGGCCGACTTTGCTGGCTACTTGGGAAGTTCGCTCATCCAATTGGTTTAACCAGATGGATCTTACCAAATTGGCCAGAGCCCACTTACAGAAACGACGGCAGTTCTCATGCGTGCTTTCCCGTGCAATTATTTCTGTGCGGGCTGTTGAGGTGAGTCGGGAGAGGGCATATCTACGCGAGCGCGCTTCGTGGCGCGTCCGCGCAGCCGCTTCAATATTGTAACAGCGGCGCGCCCACGGAATGACGGCGGCAGCGGAGGCAGCAACAGCAGATGCGGCCTTTGCAAGGAGCATGAGCGCGCCATGCGTGCGACGCACAGAGGCAAACATCACTGTAGCAGAGCACACGCCCTTGTCCGTGGTATGGTGGCGCTGCGTCGGGCACGTGCGATATCGCTAATGACCCGTTATTACGACTGAGGCTCAGGGCCGGCTCGAAAAGATTCGTTTACGGTTCGAATTTGGGCAGCCTCGAGTGGGGCGAGAAAAAGAAGTGGTGTTTCTTGTCGCGGTGTTGGATGCGCAGAGCGCGTAATTATCACTTGCCAGAGCCCAAATGCCGTGTGCCACCTTTCAGCGAACTACACGCGAGCGGGAAGAAAGGGCTCCCAACCGATGCGATAGTAGTAGTCCAGGGAGGTTTTTTTTTTTTTGAAAGCTCGGCAGCGTCGATGGCAAACAAATTACAACAGTACGCCTCAAGCGGCTCCGTAGCCGCCGAGTGTTGTTACTCAGCACAGTAAGAATGCGACACAAAGGCTGCCAGAACATGTCGATACATTTGGCTTGAAATGGATGTCCTAAAGAAAGGCAGGAAAGAAAAAGATCCCTTCTCGATTCTTTCTCTTTTTCTTTTCGTAGATGCGGTTAATAACTTAGTACGAAATGTTGGTATGTCACTCTTACACCCCTGGGTGTGCATGTTGAGCTTGGCGTTCATGTGGTCCTGCGAAAAAACCCTACGAGAACCTCATGACTCCTTCTGTTGGTTCGAAGTTTTATTAGGTCTATAGGGACGCGTTTATTAACGCCATTCTTTAGAAGCCAAAGTTTTGACTCTGATGCATGCGGGGATGTTCCAATGTTGCTTTGTGTTTACTGATGCATTTCGATAAATGTTGCTCTGGAAGCTCTGCTTTTTCGAGCAGATGAAACGTCCTGTGCAGTGGAGCAACAGCCAAGTACTCCTTAAGCTGTAAAACTTGTCGTAATTGTGTACGACGAGAAAAGGATGATTTTCGTTTGCTAAGGCTGACGTAGAAACACCAACACATTATTTACTTCCAGTGTGTCTGTTGCTCACTATAGTGATCTACGCAATCATGAAATATGGCGAATTTTGTTGTTCTCCGATCAATTTTCACTGAATATCGAGTAATATTGGTATACAGTATAAGCACTGCAGTAGCAGTTGAACTGGCAGAAGACGCACACGCTTTAGAATCACTCATCGGATGCTGAGCCACCCCTGTGGTGATGCTCGTCCTGAGTTTACGGTATAACATGGAACCTCCTGTTTGCCTTTTCAGGAAACCCTCAAAATATATTTCACATTACACGCTATCCTACACCGCTGACGCCTTGAGGTAGTATCTTAAACCTTCCAGAAAAAAATTTCTTACCACTTCTTCTAAAGTGTATTCTCAAACACACGTTGATTATTTCCTCGTAGTTGTTGCAGGTTTTGTGCGAGCCGCAGCGAGTCTCTAGAGATATACGGGTGAAAGTGGCGGGAATAAGGAGGCATTGGAGCTAATGTGCTCTCTCGAAACATACTTGTAGAGAAGCTTCGTTTCGCAGCATAATGAAACCCTGCCGTAGTGGTCTAATTGTTATGGTGCTCGACTGCCAACCCGAAGGTTACAGGATCAAATCCCGGCTGCTTTGGCTGCATCACTTTCGATGGATGTGGAAATGTTTGAAACCTCTGTGCTTGGATTTAGGTGCACGTTCAGAAAACCCGTGTCGACGAAATTTCAGGAGCACTCCACTGCGGCGTCTCTCATAATCATATCGTGGGTTTGGGACGTTAACCTCTAGATAATAAGATTAGCACACCGAAATCGTTGCTGCTTAGCACGACTCCCATTTCGCTCCACGTTCTGTTGGTCTGTCAGGGTTGGTTTAGTACCCGTTTGCGAAAGACTGAAAGGAACCTGTAAGCCAGCTTCATGAGTGATTTGTTCTTAGGCGACAGCCTACTCTTAGACGCCTGCATCAGAGAGCCGATGCAGTTGCCAATTCCAGGGCTGGAAACAGAACTCAAGTGCAACGCCGCGCCCCTTCCTTCAGTGTCATCTATCACGTGTCAGTGAAGTTTTCTCAGCTCTTGGCCGTCTTTACTAGGGGCCCCCTTCCCTCCGAAATTAGTACGGAGAAGGTATTTTACCACAGACGAATATTAAAAATAGGCGCTTTTCAAGGTCTTAAACAAATGCCTTCTCTACCTCCGCCCCCCCCCCCAAAAAAAAACAACAAAAAAAACATCCTTGGCTACGGGCATAACCGAGCACACTTCAGCTTCATCTCACACTTGGACAAGAATCACTCACTGGCCGGCTTCCCCATTGTACCTATCACTGCCATGAGAGACCACATAGCAATCGGTCAGGGACATGTTTGGTATGGGAACAGCAGCAACATCAATGGTCAGCAAACCTTACAAAGCTTGCAGAAAAAAAAACAACGGCAGATCCCATGTACAGAGGGAATCGATGATATGCGAAAGACGAATGAGGAAGATTGGTGTGTCACTTTAAAATCAGCAGAACGTTATGAAGCGGACGTAAATTATGCCGTTCATGACTTCAATTTCATGATTATCGTGTTTGAATGTGTCATTTTTCTTCGTCGTCTATTCACGTCACGTGATACCAAAGTTGGTATATGTGAAGCCAGCGAAACGGCGGTGAGCGTGCCATGGCCGTAGCATGTAGTCATGTTTTACATAACACGCATGTCATGGTTATCATGTTTGGACATGTCATTGACCTTTGTCACCCGTTCGCATCACGTAATACCAAATTTGGTATATGTGAAGCTAGCGAAATCACCACGGGTGCATCATGAGTGAGGTACGTAGACATGTTCTTACATGAATGACACACATGTGATGATTATCATGTTCTCACCCGTCATATACCGTCGTCATCTATTCAGGTCACGCAATACCAAATTTAGTACATGTGAAGCTAGCGAAACGACCGTGAGCGCACCATGAGCGTATGGCCAACATGACATGCATGTCATGATTTCCACGTCAGGGTCTGTCAGTTATGTTCGCCATGCAGTCATGTCATACCATACCAGTTTTGTAATATGTGATGTGAACGAAACCACCGCTAGAGCAGCAAGACCATGTAATGTAAATCATGACATACATGTGACGATTATCATGTTCTCACCCGTCATATACCATCGTCATCTATTCAGGTCACGCAATACCAAATTTAGTACATGTGAAGCTAGCGAAACGACCGTGAGTGCACCATGAGCGTATGGCCAACATGACATGCATGTCATGATTTCTACGTCAGGGTCTGTCAGTTATGTTCGCCATGCAGTCATGTCATACTATACCAGTTTTGTAATATGTCATGTGAACGAAACCACCGCTAGAGCAGCGAGACCATGTAATGTAAATCATGACATACATATAATGATTTTCATGTTGTGACTAGTCACTTATGCTCGTCATACAGTCATGTTATGCCACACCAAGTTTCGTATCAATATCATTATCGAAATGGCCAGGAGAGCTGAAAGTCGTAGACAGCTAGATAGATAGATAGATAGATAGATAGATAGATAGATAGAAAGATAGATAGATAGATAGATAGATAGATAGATAGATAGATAGATAGATAGATAGATAGATAGATAGATAGATAGACAGGTACGCTCAACGTCACCGAAGTTCGCTAAGAATGCTTCGCATTTAAAAGGTTCCTTTTAAAAAGGCGAACATTAAGAGTTGAACCTACGCGTGTTGATAATTGTAGTGAGCGCCTTCTGGAAGCGCATCACTCAGTCACTGACACCCTCTCCCTTTTACCTGTGAATATGCGAAATGCGAAACCATCGTTGAGGCGTCTAGTTGTCAACTAGCCTTGGCCACTTGCCGTCCTATCAGCTTTGTTCGTTGCCATAGCTTAGCCATAGTCAATCCATCTGTCTGTTGTGTTCGAGGGTGGCAGATGTAGGTTGTCCATGGTGGTGTACTCAGCCCCAACGTTGCTCGGCACAACTACGTAGCCTGTGACGAACTGGATGGGCTTGCCCACATTTAAGGCGCAAGAGCGTTAAGTCTACAGTCAGGGAAAATGTTTTCTCAATAATGACACAGCAGTTTTAAGGGAGTGGCCAGAAATACATGGTAGTGGGCTGTTACTCGAGCGGAGCTTCAAGCTTATTTTCACGGAGCTCCGGCAAGTAACGGGGCATACGTTACTTAACAAGTAATGCATCTTCAGAATTATGTCCGCAAGCGTTGAATAAGACTGTAATGTGCGATATTGTTTTTTTCTAGGTTTTTGTAAAAATGCCTGATAGGCCAGCTGTATATGACCATTGGATAGCTGAAAACGGATTCCCCGAACGCAGCATCAATTCATACACGACGCGCTGGTGTTGCAGCCATAGGTCGGCGAACTCACTCATGAGTCGACTCACCCGCGGACTCACTCAGACTCAGATCGAGCCGTGAGTCTGGATCTAACTGAGTAATAGATTGGTGAGTTTAAGTCTAAGTGAGTCCAGTCGAAGAAAATTTTCGTGAGTGTGAGTCTGAGTGATTTCTGCTCAGGAAAAGTTTGGTGAGTTTGAGTCCGAGTGAGTCCAAAGCACGAGGTATATGTCTTGAGTGAGTCTCAGTCAGGCCAGGTTTTTCGCCAACCTATGATCATATCTACTCATATTCAGCATCATTATCAGCCTTACCTGGATTCACGTTTATACTCACTTTACTCACACGTATTCCAAAGCAGTTTTTTGTTTTATACATAATTTCAATATTTATTGCCGAATTTTTAAAGTAAATTTTTGATAAGTATATCTTATGTTGGCATCTCGTTCAAGAAAAGTGGCCTTTCTGGTTCGGAACCCCTCATAACTAGCATTCGAAGGTACTATATTAAAAGCCGCCAAGAAGAGCACCGACTGCGTGAGCTATTGGTGTCGAACAGCGTTGACATCATCGTTGACAAAGATAATTCTGGACTAACACACTCATGAGTCCACTCACTCAGACTCACTCACTCACTCAAATTGAGCCGTGAGTCAGAGTATGAGTGGGTTCGGGGAAGTAATGTTTTAGTGAGTATGAGTCCGAGTGAGTCCGGCTCAGCAAAATAAAGTTGAGTCGGAATCCGAGCGAAACCTAAGAGCGAAATATGTTTCATGAGTGAGTCTAAGTGAGCTCCACAACTTTTGCCAAGTTATAGTTGCCGCACACATATCATACACGCGTACACAACGAGCATTATGACTGCTTGCCCGCAGGTCGCGTGATCAAATTCCGGCCGCGGTGGCCACATTTTCGATGGAGCCCTCCACTACGGCGTCTATCATAATCATATCTTGATTTTGGAATGTTAAACCACCAAAATTTTCATCATTACACTAACTACTATACCGTAAAAGGCAAGTCTACATCGTAAAAAAATCTAGATGAAGTTGTGTAAAAGCAGCACAATCTGTTCTGACTTCTGCCTGTAGCTGCACGTATTCACATTATCGTGGTACAGAGTAGCCATTGGTGGCTGCTTTGCGGCAAGTCACACACTTTACGATCCCGTCTGGTGGCGAAAAATTAAGGTTGGCGCAATGGCTACACTCTGGTTTCTTTTAACTTCTATTTTAGCGCCTTGAGCAGCTAATCCTGCGAACAGCTTGCATGGTGCTCATCGTGGCAACCCAATGCCACGCACAGCACGCCTGCCAAGATGTATACTCATGAAGTTGCTGCTCTTGTTCACGTAGCAAATGTCACCTACTTTGGGGGATGTGCCGTGAATTCGGTGGTCTTAAGAATTTAAAGAACACTAAAAATGGAGAAGCTTACAACATAACACACATATTACAGATGCAATTCAAGTGTTCCTCTTGGCGAAGTTCGCGCATGTTGGCAAACGCGTCTCGAGCACGCTGCTCGCCCGTGATGCCGACGCTACTACTACTTTCTAATGCTGACGCGCAACGCGTCTTCTTGTGTGAACTTGACACTAACAAATATCCGCAACAAAGTGAAGCTATAGGGTGCTATGCAGGATGGTACGAGCTTCTCGGGCAGACAAATTTGCTCCGAGCTTGCTGTATACGGCGGCCATGGCACCAAGACAGCGTGGAGCGCATGATAGCAGCACCCTGATAAAAATGGCTACGAGAACGCGCGTGGCGTGAGAAGCGCAGGTTGGGCATTTGCGTTGGTTATTAAAGAAACAAAGAAACACCGCGTGCGTATACGCCAGTGCCTCCACTCAGTCAACATTTTATCAGCGCAGGACCTCGATTAATTGTCGTGCTGTCTTTTTGTCAACTCAACACGCGCCTCGCACAGACGCGTTCGTGGGTGTTTGTCCTCTTTTGGGCAAGTTGTTTTGTTTCACTCTTAAAGGCAGCAAGGGTGCACAGGCAGCACTATCGTGTTGCTTGTTTCGCTTCTATCCAACACTGCAGATAAATGTAAAGACAGGTTGTCACCAGGGGCGCTCGCATCATGGTGGCAACACGTTATGAGCAGATACGTCGTGAGCGCGGTGAAATTGAACATGATACATAGCAGCCACGTGATTACGATACTTTTACTTCTGCGTGTGCGTGTGTATATCTGCGTGACAAAGGTGATAGATGAATCGTTCCGTTCGCTGTCGTTGCGGCGTGAGCACTGCTCCTTGGCAAGAACAAGGGCGGACCCAATATTCACCATTGACGTCTGTCAATCAAACTGATTGACGCATGAACTCGGATAGAAACTCGTTGATTACGAGAAGGCTCCAGTTCATCTCGTGACTGTCATGGTGCCTGTGTGATTGTCAAGCGTTTCATGTGATAAAATACCTTGGTCATCTTCCACTTGGTCATCTTGGAGATTGTGATAACCTAAATTCTTAGACCTTTTAAGTTCAGTCGTCTACTCATCTCCTTGGTATTCTCTGAAGTGAAGGCCGCATCAGCAATGCTTTAATTTTGATTATGCTAATTTTTAGGGCTTAACAAACATAACACTGAATAGTTTTTTCTTAAGTGGCAAAGTTTCAACTATAATGGCAATAAGTATCTTAGGTTGTGGGATCTGGGCGTCTGCAGACGGCGAGCGCCACCACGTCACGCTTTCGAAGTGAACAGACACAGCAGACATGGTCGGAACAAACCAAACCAAACAACAACACACATTTATTTAACTACTTTTGGAAACGACGATTTTGTCAGCCGAATTATGATAATATCAATCGTCATCAACACTCTAAGACATCTTTACACAATAATAAACCATACTCAACAACATAATAAACAAGGCGGTTTCGCCAACGACAGACTCACCACAAGGGCCCCCAGCAGACGGCCCGCGGTGCCGTGCACCGGGGTCGCCCTGCGAGAGACAACCGTCCACGCCAAATGCCACCAGAGAAAGAGACTCGCTCAATTCTTTCGTGCGCCACCAAGGCTTGCCGCTGGGGGTCATCGCCGGCGCTACCAATCTAACCATGATGATAATAGCGGTGATCAACGATCGCGAACACAACGCCACCTACCGCTCAATTGTTGGGACTCCAAAATACGGCTTCTGCGCGAGACACGTGCGCCACACGGCGCAAACAACTTTATAAAGGGGAAGCACACCCACATTTTTCCAACCTTAATTAGAATGATATCCCAAAGAGAAACACGAAAGAGTCAGCTACACAAGCTCCAACAAAACATGACAACCCGTGTCCCTACATAATGTCCGTGCACGACAACTGCGCCGCTGGTCGACACTGCTGCACTGTCCGGCTCGATGACTTCACCTCAGTACTAGTCCCGCAACAGAAACGTTGCCGTCGGCGTGATGAACCGTCACTCTCGCCGACACGTCTTCCGGTGGCGACCAGCACTCATGAAGGCGCTGGACTGCAGGCAGTTGCGCAAGTCCCAGGCATGTCCATCACCTGACCGCACGACCGCATTTCTAGCCAGTAGCGCTGACGATGTGCAGGACTGCCAGTCTCGGGTTACATCACTCCCGCTGCGTACATTCCAAAACACTCGAAAGAACAATGCAGTAGGCCAAAGGAAAGGGAGCTTCGGGCTTCTTGCCCACGTGGTACGATGGTCAGTACTGCTAGCTAATACATCGACGGTGTATTATCAAAATAAAACAAAATAAAACAAAAAATCGCTTTACCTAACTTGTGCATCGCAAGATAAAATATAAAAGCGAGGGAAGCAGAGTGCCACACCTCAACGCCACGATCCACCTAGTTGTGTCACGTTGGACAGCCGGCTGCGCAGAGCCTTAGGTTTAATGAGTCGCTTGACAACAACCGGCATCCACCCAGCACCCAGACTAGGCACAGGAGAGGCAGCCGCAAGGAGACATCCTCTCGGTAAGGTGGCCCTATAACTCACCGCACACAGCAGCTTACCGAGCGATCGGCGTCCACCGTCCCGGACGGTGTCATGACGCCCCGGTGTCGAGCCGCAATACCAGACACCAACGACGCCTGGTTCCCTGTGCCCAAAGAGATAGGAGGAGCTATTTACAGAAACTCGGATCACCTACGAGGCTTCTGTACTCACTCGCTTCGGGCTTTGTCTACAATGCACGTGCTCTAAGCTTTGCTCAACTCAGGATGCAGACCTCATGGACCTTGTACCAATTCAACAACGTTATTGAAAACCAACAGCAAGAGAAAAAAAATGACTTGCGAGCAGAAAAAAAATACTCAACGAGCGGACAATTTCAAAGACGTTACAACAACTGATCTCTTCACTCTGAACAAAGCGCACCACCGACCCTAGCAAAGATGTCCCCCTAGGCTTACTCTATCCCGCCTCTAACAAAAAGATTGTACCGAAGTGCTAAAACTGTCGTCCGATGCTCCAAGAGCCCCACGTTGGGCGCCAGTGTGGGGTCTGCAGGTGATGACCGCCACCCCGCCAAGCTCTTGAAGTGAACGGTCACAGTAGACACGGTCGGAACAAACCAAACAAAAGACATTTATTTAACTACTCTTAGAAACTTCCATATCGTCAGTCGAATTATTATAATATCGTGATCAACAGGCTAAGACACCCTTACACAATATCAAACAACAACATATCAAACAAGGCCGTGTCGCCAACGACAGACTCACCACAAAGGGCCCCCGGAAGACGGCCTGTGGTAGTTGTGACTTCTAAGTACGGCTTCTGCGCGAGACAAGCGCGCCACGCAGCGGAAACAACTCTACAGGGGGTGAGCACCCCACAGGGTGCAATTAACGAAGTCGGGATTAGTGTAGAGTTATTTAACATATTTTTTATAAGCACGATTCTAATAGTCATGATATCAGAGAAGCCTAATTAGCATGGTTTTACTTAGCATGGTCATAGTAAAAGTCGCTTTAATTAGCATGGTTTTGTTCGTGCGTCAACTAGCATGCTTTAGCTAGCATGGTTCTAGGTTTACATAGCTTCATTACTATGGTTTTCTTGATTTGACGCTTCTTAATGAGATTCTTCGTTTCCTGGGAAAGCTTCCCATTGTCTTGTCTAACTACCCTGCCTCCAACTTCCACTGCACATTCCATAATGATACTCGTCAGATTACCATTCATTGTATCTACGCTAAGGTTGTTTCCTCACCAAGAGTAATCATAGAAGAAGTCAGAAAAGCTTTGGAGAGCATGCAAAGAGGCAAAGCTGCTGGTGAGGATCAGGTGACATCAGATCTGCTGAAATATGGAGGACAAATTGTGTTATAAAAACTAGCCACCCCCTTTATGAGATGTCTCCTGACGGGAAGAGTGCCAGAGTCTTGGAAGAATGCTAGCATCATCTTAATACATAAGAAAGGAGATGACAAGGACTTGAAGAATTACAGGCCGATCAGCTTGCTCTCTGTAGTGTACAAGCTATTTACAAAGGTAATTGCTAACAGAATAAAGAAAACATTAGAATTCAATCAACCAAAGGAACAAGCAGGATTTCGAACAGGCTACTCAACAATCGACCACATTCATACTATTAATCAGGTAATAGAGAAATGCTCAGAATATAACCAACCACTATACATAGCCTTCATAGATTACGAGAAGGCGTTTGGTTCAGTAGAAATATCGGCTGTCATGCAGACATTGCGGAATCAAGGCGTCGATGAAGTATATATAAACATCCCTGAAGAAATCTACAGGCAATCAACTGCTACCATAGTGCTTCATAAAGAAAGCTACAGAATACCAATCAAGAAGGGTTTCATTGATATGTGGGGTTTAGCGTCCCAAAACCACCATATCATTATGAGATACACTGTAGTGGAGGGCTCCGGAAATTTCGACCACCTGGGGTAACGTGCACCCAAATTTGAGCACACGGGCCTACAGCATTTCCGCCTCAATCGGAAATGCAGCCGCCGAAGCCGGGATTTGAACCCGCGACCTGCGGGTCAGCAGCCGAGTACCTTAGCCACTAAACCACCGCGGCGGGGAAATCAAGAAGAGTGTAAGGCAGCGAGACACAATCTCCCCAATGCTGTTTACCGCGTGCTTACAGGAGGTTTTCAGAAGCCTAGAATGGGAACAGTTAGGGGTAAGAGGTAATGGAGAGTACCTTAGTAACCTGCGCTTCGCCGATGACATTGCATTGCGGAGTAACTCAGGGGACGAATGGCAACTCACGATTACGGAGTTAGACAAGGAGAGCAGAAAGGTGGGTCTTAAAATGAATTTGCAGAAAACGAAAGCAATGTACAACAACCTCGGAAGAGAGCAGCGCTTAGAGATAGGTAATAGTCACTTCAAGTTGTAAGAGATTATGTCTATTTAGGGCAGGTAATAACCGAGGAGCCGAACCACGATATTGAAGTGACTAGAAGAATAAGATTGGGGTGGAGCACTTTTGGAAAGCACTCTCAAATCATGACAGGTAGATTGCCACTATCCCTCAAGAGGAAGGTATATAACAGCTGCATCTTGCCGGCACTTAGCTATGGAGCAGAAACCTGGAGACTTACAAAGAGGGTTCAGCTTAAATTGACGACGACGCAGCGAGCAATGGAAATGAAAATGCTAGGTGTAGCCTTAAGATACAAGAAGAGAGCAGAATGTATTATGGAACAAATGGGGGTTAAGGATATCATAGCTGAAATCAAGAGGAGAAAGTGGACATGGGCCGGGCATGTAGCGCGTAGACAGGATAACCGCTGCTCATTAAGGGTAACTAACTGGATTCCCAGAGAAGGCAAGCGAGTTAGGGGGAGACAGAAGGTTAGGTGGGCAGATGAGATTAAGAAGTTAGCGGGTATAAATTGGCAGCAGCAAGCACAGGACCGGATTAACTGGCGGAACATGGGAGAGGCCTTTGTCCTGCAGTGGACGTAGTCAGGCTGATGTTGATGATGATGATGATGTTGATGATGATGATGATGATTACAATGGTATTATTAGGACGTGACGTAATTACCTCGGTCCTACATATTGTCACGAGGTTGTGATACACGCAGCACTTGAGAGGAAGCACGCAGGAGTCAGGGCGGTGTCAGGCGAACTGTTTATTGGGCGAACTTGTGCCCAGCAAAACAGGGCCAAACACAACTCACAGCAACAGCGGCGTGAACAGTCGTCGGCCGACGGAAAAAAAAAGACCCCCAGTGGCGCACTGCGCCGGCTTTTTATACACGCGTCGTAACGCGTTCCAAAGTGGCATACAAGATAAACGCGGCCTGCGTTGCGCTTAACAGAAAGTGATAGCGTCTTCCTTCGCAAACGAAAAGAACCGCACGTGTCAATATACTTGGCCTCATTACCTTGGTTATAGCACGTACTGGCCTAACTAGCCAAGTATACCGCCCAGCCAAATAGATAATTAGCCCGCCGCCCAAGGTCGGGCGCTAGCGGATGATGAAGGCGACGAAGCAGGCGGGCTCCGCCTGAGAAGCGTGCTAGATTATGCAGGTTGACCATAATAATGAGCACGTGGCCTCAGGTTTAGCTGCGCAGTCACGATGTGAAATGCTGGGCCAGAACGAATTTCGGAGGCCACCGTGCTGACCATTCTAAAGCAGACTTATACAGACATAAACATCTTTAAAATGAATTTGAACAGCTCGTGCCTTCAAAGAATATCACGAGGAAGCAGTTCTGACATTGTTATTGCATGCGTGCACCCCAGCGTGGCGGTCTAGTGGCTAAGGTACTCGGCTGCTGACCCGTAGGTCGCGGGTTCGAATCCCGGCTGCGGTGGCTTTATTGCCGATTGAGGCGGAAATGTTGTAGGCCCGTGTGTTCAGATTTGGGTGCCCGTTAAAGAACCCCAGGTGATTGAAATTTCCGGAGCCCTCCACTACGGCGTCTCTCACAATATATGATGGTTTTGGGACGTTGAACACCACGCACATTGCATGCGTGCACTTTTGCAGTCAGTGGAACGACAAAAAATGAAAAAGATGCCTCTGGTTTGAAAACGGCACGCAACTTTGTCGACCGCCTTAGACGCTATGCTGGGTTCCATCGTAACGAATGAAATGCTGCGCGCTGAGAGGTGGATTTTACTTCTTCGCACATTTGGCTCATTCAAATGGGGTTGTCGCCAGAGCTCAAAAAGATACCGAGTTTCCGCCGGTTCTCGCCAAACTCGGGCGATCCTGCAAAGCGTCCCCGGGCTGGTCATCTCCGAACAAGTATACTTGAATCTGGACTGGCATTATTGTAAGTGCTAATCATTTTCGGTCCACGCCTTCGAGCACGACCTACTTCTACAATCATTTTTCTGACTAGTTGGCTGAAATGTTCCAATCTTACTTTGTCTCTGGCAATTGATCAATCTCAGGAGTCTCAAACATGCGGCTCACGGAGCTTTCGCTAGCGACCCGCCGCCACCACGAGAAAACACCAGGCCTGCGCGGAAGACGCAGCACAGTCACAGTTAAAGCTAAAAGAGCGGCCTTTCAGAGCCTCTGCTAAACACTCATTGGGTAACTGCTGCATTGGGTACCCACTACGGCATTAATAATAATAATAATAATAATAATAATAATAATAATAATAATAATAATAATAATAATAATAATAATAATAATAATAATAATAATAACAACAAAAATACTTTCTCAGTAGTAGGCTGGCATTCGCTATGCTATCCTTCGTCATTCTTTTGAGAAGCATGGTACCCGCTAAACACTTGCAAGAAATTTTGTGCTATTGTTCATGCAGTGGCTGATGACGATGAGGAATTATGCCTGGAGTGGGTATGCGCCACAGTTAATAGGTGATCAAGAAGAAGCTTTTGTAATGGATTAGAGCATTGGACGGCCCTTTCATTACGCTATTCGCATTGTGTGACGACTGGTTGTTCTTTTGCTGTTCTAAAACGTTTTATTATACTCATATTAATGCGATTCCTTTCCCGACATCAAACCTGTCTAAGGTAAATTTGCGAACAAATACCAAGCACCGTCGTCACTCAATAGTAGAATACTGGGCTGGAACGCAGTGGACCCGGGTTTGAGCCTCACTGTGTCCTTGATACTAGGCTTTTTTCTAATTTCTACGATAGTGGTTACGGACACCAGTGGTGGTGGCGGCGGACAACTACGGCGGCGCGCGTGACCCGAGTTTTGATCTCATAGCAGCTTTCACTGTGAAATTTGTCTTAATGCAATACACTAAAGCTTTGCTTAAGTATATTCACGGCCTACAAACACATTACCGGTCTCAAGCAATTTTTTCAGGCATCCCATGCAATCTCCATGTCTTGAAACAACCGCGAAACAAAAGTTTATTTCAGAATTATCGTTCATATTTGATTTATTATGGAGATTGGTATTGATGTGTTGTTCGAACCTTGATGCCCGATCCCCATCAGAAATGACCCATATATAAGAGACGGAAAAGTGGTCGTTGAAATGGCACCATTAGCTGACTTCGCTCACATTTTGTGTAAGCTACCTCTTCTCCTACCCCCCGCCTTCTACTTTCACTTGTCCCGACCTAACTATATCCCCTTCTGTGGTGGTTGCTACGTATGTGTATACGCATCTTTTTTTTTATGCTAGTTGTGTCAACTTGTGGCCAAAGGAAAGCAAGTTGTATTGCTAATTGGATGAAGTCAACCTTCTGCATAGTGAATGCGTCTTGACTTCACCTCAGTGTGCTGCCTGTGACTGCGGCCAAAAACTGTTGAAGGTTCTACGATGTTCGACGGCTTGGTCGACGAGTGGAGGTCCACAGCCAACGTTAAACGTATTACTTTTTTCTCGAGTAGAAGGCAACGAAAAACTAATTGCGCATATATTTGCAGCCTATGTCATTGTTTCTTTATGTAGATGGAAAACGACTAACTACAGAATAATGAATTACTTAACTTCATGCTAGTAACAAATAATCAAAGAAACTACCATAAAACAGCGCAGTATTAATTTTCTTTCTTGGATTGTACTATTAAGTGCCTTGAAATTGTGGTATGTGAATTCGAAATATTCCTAGACATTGCATCAAAGTTTCGCGCCGGAAGGGGATATGCGGGTGCATGAAATTTATGATTTTTTCATTTATTTGCAACTTGCTTATGGCTTGAGGAACAAGCCAGAGGAGAAAAACTTTGCTCTAATTTCTATCATGTTAATGATTCAATATGATAATATTCGTTTGCGATGAAAAATGTTTTTTGATAAATACCACTTTTTTGTAATTTAATTTAGCTGCAAAGCTGGCGATTTAATTAAATAGCTTGGCTACTTTTGCTACTTTTCGCCTGAGGTTTGACTTCCTTAAAAAAAATATTCATTACTTACACCCCATCGCTTGAGGACGTGCTCTCCTCGGTCTACATCGTAACCTCCATTTGCACTTCTCTCGCTCTCTCTCTCTCTCTCTCAATCTTGTTTATACCTTTATCGCTTTCACCCACATTGGCATGTGAAAATTGGTCACCCACACTAATGTACAAAAGGTCTTTCTTCACTTTCATTTAAATGAGATGAAGCGATTAATGAACCTGTTTCCCCATTGCCCTTGCTCGCTTCTGTGAGTATTGCAAGCCCACAAATAAAGCCTAGGAAATCAGAGACGTGTGTGAGTAATGAAGTTAAGTTCACTGCGTTTGAAGTGGCAATTTTGACCAGCGCATGTGTTATTGTTCAGATGAATCACCGAAGATCAACGAAGCCTATTTAACAGACAACTCAAAACACAGATACAATAGGCTTCAGAGCGTCGAATAATTCGCCATGTGATTTTTAGCCTCATAATTAAATTACACGCAGAACGACCGTCTCGGCAAGACGTTGT